>NC_090243.1:26145222-26330222 GCF_024489055.1 Chanodichthys erythropterus
GGAAAATATGACATTCTAAGAACACATTACAATACTGTGGGATAATATATTACATGTACGTTTATGCCTCTACTTTACTGCATTTCATCAGTGCATTGTATTTTAGGTTAAAGCGCTTCACCTCTCTAATGAACGGCACATGGACAGCGCGCAGTGAAGTGTCACCTCATCCTCACCTCCGCAAAATTGTGTGCTTAACTTCACACCTTTAATATTGCTCTCTGCTCATCAGGTATCTGTAAATTACACCGGTGTGACACGCATATGCTGCCACAGGACATGGGAGATGTGTAAAACGTGACAGGGGTCAATGCATCCTTCGTGCTCCATAAATTACTTTTGCGAGAGATCGTGCGTTTAATCACAGTCTGCTAAACATGACGGAGGAAGCTGGCCTGACCTTCCAATGATTAAAATGCAAATGACCTGTTGCCGTTCACACACGTTGATTCGATCTGACATCGCTTCCCTGTTGCGACCCCCAACCTCCCATTTTTAACTTTACTTCAACCCTTCAGATGCTCACAGTACTAGAAGCATGTCACTTGATGACAGGTTTGTTGCTATTTAAATTTTTTTTTTTTAAATCCCTTTGACCAAGAATGCCAGAAAACATGAATGTGAATAGATGCGGGTGTCACAGGGTCTTAGATACCTCAGTTCACACCCTGATTTTTTCTGTAAACAACATGACAACTGCTGTCACACTTCGCCTCCTCTGTTTACCATTATTGTGAAGAAAGAAAAAAAACAGGGAGTGTCAAAAAAAGTTCATTTTGGACTGTTACTTGTCTGTTTTTTTTTTTTTTTTTTTTTTGTCAGCAAGTGACTGTTATAATTTGAACAAACCCCTAACCCTACGTAATCAACTACAGTGCTTAATTATTGAATAATGCTTCAAATTAGGGTTGCACGATTTAGGGGAAAAAATGTAATTACAATTTTTCTGATAAAAAATTGGGATTGTGATTTAAAATGTGTGTTTTCTGTTTGTTTGTCTTTTAGCTCCAGGGTTGCTGTGATTATATATACAAGTCAGATTGTATCCTGATGGACGATAGAACAGGTGAAAAAAAGGATGTGCGCCATTGGCTTCCATGTCAGGCCTTGGCTAGGTAAGCTTTTAACATTCCTAAGTGCTTTAAATGAAACATTAGTCTAAACAGTAGAATGTGGGAGATGTTTTATGGCAGACATGTTTGACCCAAGGCCACGGCAGTTAAAGAACACAATAATAAGCGTTAGAGATGTTCTTCTTTCAGTAGCACTCAGTCTTAATCTGTGGCAGGGATAAATAGACAGGTGTAAGGGTGAGTACTTATAGGTTCCAAGGGGAAATTTGGGATGACCTTTCTCAAAAGACATGGTATATTTGCTGTTTTTCTGTAAGGCTACCTGAACCTTATGAACCCTTTAGACATTATATACATGCTTGCACGCATTCATGTAACTTTTTCAACATGTTGAATCGAAGGCATGATAGTGCTTTGTTGAATTAAAAAGCTGTTAGAGGAGGCCATGCACTTTAGAAATTACCCTTCAATATCTTATTGCAGCTTTATTGATGCACACAATGCAGGCATAAATTTCTGAGCAGAGACACTTCAAAATGAAGATAGATCCGATATATCCTTTACTGGCCTAAGCAAAGCACTTCGGTCAAGAATCTGCAATGCACTGAGTTCAATTAAGGGAACCAATTGTTTTTCTGGTGCTTGTTAAGATCAATAATGAAACATTGTCATGTAACATCTCACACGTTTGATACCTTAACTCATGCAACTTGTCAAAGTGATGTGCTTTGGTGACAATAGCAATGCCTAAGCAACCATCCAGAACACCCCAACACAGCAACATATTAAAATCTACTCTGAACACCTTCAAAAATGCATAGCAACACCCTAGCAACCTCCCAGAACATTAGTCCTAACACATAAACAAACTAAAACTACTCTGTACACCTTAGAAAATGCACAGCAACACCCTAGCACCCTCCCAGAAACACCTAATACAGCAACATACTAAAAATCTACTCTGAACACCTTAAAAAATGCACAGCAACACCCTAGCAACCTCTCAGAACACTCGTAAACAGCAACATACTAAACTGAACACCTTAGAAAATTTATAGCAACACCCTAGCAACCTCTCAGAACACTCGTAAACAGCAAAATACTAAACTGAACAACTTAGAAAATTCATAGCAACACTCTAGTAACCTCCCAGAACACCCTAACACAGCAACATACTAAAATCTACTCTGAACACCTTAAAAAAATCATAGCAACACCCTAGCAACCTCTCAGAACACTCGTAAACAGCAAAATACTAAACTGAACACCTTAGAAAATTCATAGCAACACCCTAGCAACCTCCCAGAACACCCTAAACACAGAAACATTAGTCCTAACAGAGCAACATACTAAAAACTACTCTGAACACCTTAGAAAATGCATAGCAACACACTAGTAACCTCCCAGAACACCCTAACACAGCAACATACTAAAATCTACTCTGAACACCTTAAAAAATTCATAGCAACACCCTAGCAACCTCTCAGACCACTCGTAAACAGCAACATGCTAAACTGAACACCTTAGAAAATTTATAGCAACACCCTAACACAGAAACATTAGTCCTAACAGAGCAACATACTAAAAACTACTCTGAACACCTTAGAAAATGCATAGCAACCTCCTCCTCTGGGGTTCGCCGCGATGCGACCGCACTTTCACTTTCACGCTCAAAGGGGCAGGGAGCCCCCACACCCCCACGTCCCCTTGTGCACACCACTGCTGAAAACCACTCAGAACACCTTATAAAATACTTAGCAACACCCTAGGAACCATTTATTGATGCCTTGGCAATCACCCAGAACACTTTAGCAGCCACTTAGTGACACCCTAGAAACCACTCCTAACACCCTAGTGACTACATAGGAACACACAAAAACAACTCAGAACACCTCATGCATAGCAACACTATATCCACTATTTATCAATGCCACTCAGAACATACTGGCGGTCGCTTTGCACCACCCATAAGAAAATAGCAACTGCCAAGCAACATTGTAAAGCCATGGCAACACCCTAGCAACCACTTATCAACACCTTGTCAACCACTTAGTAACACCCTAGAAAACACCCACAACACCATATCAACACGCTAAAACCATTCAGAACACCACTCCTTAGAAAATGCTTTGCAACACCTTACAAACCATTCACACATTGGAAACCACCCATAACACAATAAAAGCCACTTAGAAACACCCTAGCAACTGCATAGCAACACACTAAAACTACTCAGAACACATCATGGGACTTTTGCACAGGCAAGCCCCATTTAAATTTCCTTCCAAAAATGTAGTTAATTAATATTATTATTATATTAATTTAAAAACATCTAAGAGAAAATCAATACCGCCTGTTGTTACTTAGCTTAGGTTTTTTTTCTCAAGCCCAGTGACAAAAACATAAATGTGCTTTTAAATCACATCAAAGTGAGATTTCATAGATTTGTGAAATGCATGTATAATGAACTGGTTATTTTGCAAGCTCATACTGTTTTGCATTAGAGGTTGTCTGAACAGATTTGACTATAAGCACAAAGTGTGAAATTGGAATACAAAATTATCAAGACATTCTCGCTCTCTCTTACAGCGACATATAACAGTCTGAGTGGAGGCAGTTGTCATGGTGATTAATGTAGCAGCAGGAAAGTTAACCTGCAGAAGAGAAGCATGCGGGGGGATTTCTGAAAGCATTTCAATCTTTGACGTAAACTAATAGAGGCTTTCTCTCCCCCCAGGTGCTGAGAAAACACGCTCATAGACCAGTAGCCATACCGGCTTTCAGAGGCCAAGATCTCAATAGGTGTCTGGATGAAATCAATTGAGTTCGCTTGATAAGAGCACATTTGCATCAGGTGCAGGAACACAACCGACAAGGTATATGAAACGATTTTTTTAGACCTGCTGCTGCTACACCTCTTGAGTGAGGAAGTACAAACGAACTTTGAAGTCACATTTAACACTCTAAAAACAATTAGTGTTCATTTTTTAAAAGCAATTTTTTAGCTTTATCCTGTGCCAAATAGTTTGTATCATATTTAGTCAAACTTGTCTTATTTTTGTTTAGTCGAGTTTTAGTCAATTAAAATATTTTCCTTGAGCTCTGAATTGATAATCACAGTTGTTTTGCTCAAAATGATTGCACTTACACCTATAAGCCCAAATCAAGAGAATGTCTTTTTATTGTCACAAACGCTGCATTAAGGGCATTTATTCAGCAACCACAATCTTAAACAATATAGTCGAGATCCATGTTTGGATTTATTACAGTTCATCACTGAGAAGGATTTCGATTTAGTCGCATAAACAGCACAAGCAGCTCTTGACAGAACACACAACACAGACTATCTGAATTACACTTCCATTTAAGCAGAATATCTCAAATGGAGATCGCTAAACTCCAGCTCACTTGTTTGTCGTTGTTTTCAGATCAGCGGAAGTGTCGCCGAAGTTCTGCAGTGTAGAGAGAGTGCATGTGCATGGTTGCCAGATTGCAAAGATTAAGTAAACCACAGGGTAGAAAAGCAAAATATTTAAAATATTGACATCTGGCAACCACAAACATGAAAGCTCATGGCGCCCGCAGCTGAATCAATCATCCATTCATTTTCCAAACCGCGCTAGTCCAACATAGTATAAATTCCTTTTTAAACTGATCATTAAATTGTTTAATTAAGGTTTGTATATAGTTTCCTGGCAGAGTTCAACATAAATATTCATTACTACTGGAGCTGCCAGTTTGCTACGTTTCAAATAATTATTATTATACAGCAAGCACAAACTATGCGAAAATGGCAGCTCTTCTGGTGCACTCAGTGTCCGAATTCACTCACTCATTTCATTCACTCCTTCAAGTGGACTATATTAGTGAAGTAATGTAGGGAATTGTGAATGAGGGTATAGGGGGAGATTTCGGACACAGCAATCGAGTTTGTTAACAAAATTAACACTTTTTTTTTTCTTTTCCAGTTATGGCAAATTTGAGTGAAATTACATTCAACCAACAAGCTACACTGAGTTAGAGGAACTTAATAATTTTTAACATAATACATAATCATAAATTGATTACTCAAAAGAAAAAGAAAAAAAAAGAAAAGAAAAAAAAAAGGTAACCACAAAAACTTCAACATTACAGAAACTCTTTTAAATGTCAAACATAACAGCATTAAACACTAACAGGTATTTACTTTCACTGAAGAAGAAGAAGAAGAAGAAACACTAAGATAATGAGAGCAAAGGATGCTGGGAACTAGAAATCTAATTTCCAAAGTTATCAAGACAATTTCATTAAGTTACTACAGCTTAATTAAAAAATAAAATAAAAAATCAATTAACAGAAATTTGAGTTTGAAATGCACACAATATTAAGTTGATGTACTGATCAACATTATTATGTCAACAGAACTCAATAAAATAATGTTTGCAACTTAAAAAAGTTTAATTACAACAATAAATTAGAATTTTTAACTTGCAACCATGCATTTATTTACTTTTTAGTGTAAATTCCAGCATTCATTTTACTTTGTAATTACATAGGTAATAATTGAGTAATAATAAAAAGCTACTTGTAAGTAATATGTAATTATGCTTGTAATCATGCCGTTATTAGTAGTGCTTGCTAAGGCAGGATACTTAGTACAGTTTATGCCATGAACATGAGTGAGATACTTACATTTTGCCTGGCGGATAATAAAAAGATTGAAAAATTAAGAGGTCAAAATATCATGGATTTTGAAGGTGGGCTCTTTTGATTGGGCTGCCACTAGCAACCCCCTAAACAACTTAATAATCAGAATCCACCTGACCTTAAAGAGCTTGAGCATTTAACGTGGCAGACGACAAAAACTAATGATAAACAGAACGTTATCATACTCTGGTGTGGGCACTAATGTAGTTAGGTAGTTATCTTTATAGTTATCATACTTGGTGTCATACCTTAAAACAACAGTCTCCAAACCACTGTCTATATTAAATACAGAAGCGTGTCTTGTTCCGTGCTCTGCAACGTGTTGTACATTATGTCATTCTGCCACAGCTGCATAATGACTGCTGTTAGAAATAACAAAGTGAGTAGTAATGCATTTCATCTCCAGCAGAAAAAAAAAAAACAAACAAACAAAAAAAACATTTTGGTTTACTGCTAAAGATTATGGGGTTCAATAAAGAAAGTGAAAGATGAAGACAAACATAATATTAAGGATCATTAAAGAGGATTCATTTCCTCAAGCACAGACTGACCCATCAACTCAGAGCATAAAGTGCTAAATAACAGCCTGGCTCTAGTGTAATCACTAGTGGACACTCCCATTTATGCCTGTGACTCATGCTAACTATCATGGGAGTTGCTTTAATTACTGTTTACATTGTGATAGTCCCTTTCTTAGATTATGACTCATTCTGTGTGCAAATCCTATAGGTACCCCTGAGTAATGAGACAATGGCTTGTTTTACTGTAGTGGACAGATTCTGTTTTACACTGAAACAAAATGTGATTTTAATGACAATGAATGCAAAACTATTAAAAATTGCCACACAGAGTTTGGAGCATATCTGCTTGTGTTAAATGCAAGGGTAAATAAATTATTGGTTATAAACAGTACAGTATAACATATACAGTATATATCAAGGCTAATGATTTGTGTATTTGAAGATCTGCGAAGAGTGTCTTAGTCTAGCATTTGTCCTTGAGTCACTGCCAATACTGCCTTAAATAGACTTTATAGACATCTTTACTAACATGAGATTTTGTCCAAATGAAACTGAGAGTCCACGCAGCTACAGTAAACTCAATAACCTGTAAGCTGATGAAAACATAATGTGATGCACTTACTGCCTCAGATGTGGCTGTTCTAATGACCAGTGCTTGAAGTGTAAAAATAAAAGTACAGGTGTTGTGCCGAACTCTGACCCCTCCAAGTATTGGTAGGTTTATGATTAGGTGTGGGGTTAGGCTTAGGCAATCAGGTAGCGACTTCAACGAGGGGGGTAATAATTTGGAAGGGAGTTGAAATTCGGCACAACACCAGTACTCCCAATGCTCAGTTCAAAACGCGTTGATTTAGCACTGATTTAGCACTGTTATCACGTATTAACACAGTACTAACATGTTTTAACATATTTAACACACTGATAACATGTTTCTAGCATCAATTAACATGTTTTAACATGTCGCTAACATGATTTTAGCAGGATTTAACACATTACTAACATATTTTAGCATGAATTAGCACATTGCTAATATGTTTTTGTCATGAATTAGTACATTACTAACATGTTTTGGCATTTTCCTAACATGAATTAGCAAACTGCTAGCATGATTTGCCACACTGCTAGCATAATTTAACACATTGCTAACATGTTTTAACATATTTAACACTCAGATAAATAAACATGATCATATTTTAGTATGTTGCTAGCATGTTTCTAACATGATTTAACACATTTCTAACATGATTTAACACTTTGCTAAGAAATGTTAATGTTACTTGCATTAATTAACACAACAATAGCATGTTTTAGCCTGTTGCTAGCATGATTTAACACACTGTTAGCATGAGTTCCTGAAGAAGGGAGGGGCAGCAGGCTTCCGTACATGCAACATGTACACAAGGAAAACTGGCAGTATGCTAAAGGTAAAAATAGAGAAGTACCGGCCCCTTTCATGCACTGCTAATGATGAACAAAAACATATGTCTGATATTCTCAAATTCACCTGTCAAAAAACTCGGGACTCCATCTGAGCTTCATTTTGGTAAACTGTTAATAATGTAATGACACTTTAAAAGTGTCTAAACATATAAAAAGCCACAATATCAACTTTGACAATGCAGTGTTTAATTATTTAAATGTTTTTTAGTGTGAAATTTTACTTTTATAGACAAACTAAATTTCTAGGTAAAAAGTATGAAAAATTGTGTTCTGTGCATTTTGTGAACTTTAAGTATTGTTTTACTGTAAAGTTCTTGCAATCAACTCTGCCTTTTTTTAAATTACAATTATATACAAACATTTATGGGTTTTAATTCCTGTCTTACATAAGATATTCATTTAGGGTACATTTACACAACAACGTACTAAAAACGTAAAAGTTTTTCATCTAAAACGCCCGAAAACGCTGTATTCTGCTCCCAGGTCAGTAGGTGGCGATGTCACTTTGTAAAGAAACACTACGTGCATGTAATATGCATGCGTGTGACAGCACTGTTTTCACAAGTTTGTGTTTTTGTACACAGAGATAATAATAGAAACATTTGAAAAAACTTGCACTTTGAAACGCGAATTCAGATGTTTGCGTTTTCAGGCCCCAAAACGCCATTGTAGTGAAAATAAATGGTCAAAACGCATAAAGTTTTCTGTTTTTAGTTTGTTGTGTAAATGGAGCCTTCCATTTTGTTTAAAGACTGATTTTTTTTTTGTATATAAGTAATTTTGTTAAGTATAAATATTAAGTCATTTAGAGCATATTTGTGGATCCAGGCTACCATCTTAACCCACAATGTCAGCAGTCAGTTTACCAGACAAAAGAAGTCTCTGTTCAATTAAGACAGGTGAATGAATGTCACTCAGAGGTCACTAGGAAGGTGACCAAAGCTCAGCCAGCAGTCATGTGACATGATCAACTTGAGTGATGTCGCAGTAAAAAGGGCAACAGGCTCATTAACCATCAACAATTGCTCTTATTCAAACAGCAAACAACAAATCTCAGTAAATCTCATGTTTGCCTTAGACCGGAGTGAAATGAGCTGTTTGAGGGCTGCGTCTCAATGTTCAAAAGAGCCATTAAGCCTTTCTCTGGTGCTGTGATGGAAATTAATCTGTGTTGAAAGGAAGAATATGCAGCTCTTGCTTGCTTTATGAAAATACCAACAAAAAAAGTGTTTGTGCCATATACTCTCAGATCTCTCCTCGCCCTCCCTCCATTTCCTTTTTAATACGTTTTAGTGTTCATAAGCACTAACTGCTAATGCTAATTGGGTAAAGTATCCGCTTTGAAAACAAATAGCCCTGTTTTTAATGAACAGACAGGATGCAGACAAAACTCGAGCATGAAGAAGATCAGAAAATTACCTGTCTACTGTGCACTTACTGACCTTTTATTTTTCTTGTACTTAGACACAGCAGCAATCAAATCCAGAAAACTGCTGTATACAACAGTATGTTTAGATTTTCTAAAGAAAACAAGAGTTATGCTTGCCTAGGGTGTTGCTATGTGGTTGCTAAAGTGTTCAGAGTGTTGTTTTGAGCACATTTCTTTTTGGTTTTTATTATGTTTTGTATGTTACTGTGGTTGTTAAGATGTTCAAAGCATGTTTAGTATGTTGTTATATGGTTACTAATCATTTCTCAATGGTTCCTATGTGGTTGCTAGGATGCTCAGGATGGTTATTGAGCGATTCATCCTTTATATCTATAGTACAGTGGTACGGGATGATACTTTACAACATACTTCAACTAAATAAAAAAAGTTTTATTTACTAAACTTTGAAGCTGGCTTGAGAAAGCCTGGCCAAAACTATGAAGTTTTAACGCTTTAAGGGTGCTTTCACACCTGCCTCATTTAGTTCGGTTGAATCGTAGCAGAGTTCGTTTGCCCCTTTGGTGCGGTTCGTTTGGGCAGGTGGGAAAGCAGCAATCGCACTCGGGTGCGCACCAAAAGCGGACCAAACAAGCGTACCGAGACCTGCTTGAAGAGGTGGTCTCGGTACGCTTTCAAACGAACTCTGGAGCGGTTCGCTTGAGATGTGAAAGCAATCGACCCAGTTAACGGACCAACGAACCAAATTATATCATTTTCATAACGGAAAATATGATATAAAAATCAGTAATGTCTGATTCTGTGAGTGAGCACATTATTTACATTATCTGAAAGCCAACGATCGCCTCTGGTGTGTAATTACACTTCTCCGTGCGAGAATGCTGTCCCGACGAAGTCTCAATTCCCGCTCTGCTTTATTATAAAATTCAAATGGTCTCTCTCGACAGACACACGGACAACAGGTCGCCTACTAGACAGCGCTGGGAAATCCAGAGATGGAGAGAGAGAGAGAAAGAGCGCGGGTTTGAATTTGCCGCAGCAAATATGAATTAACTGCGGGAGAGAGCTACATTTATAAAGTGTTTGTGTGTGTCTCGACAGTTACAAATAAAGCCACAATAAACTCATGGAGCGAACTTGTCAATCATTATTTTGATGGATGACGCAGAGAAAATTCTGACCAATAAGAGGACAGTTTTACTCCCATGTGACTTATCTTAACGCATTTTGGTACACTTTGAAATTTTGCCATGTGAAAGCGAACCGAACCAAGAAAAAAAAGCAACATTGTAACAAATTTAGTCCCTGTTTCGGAACAAAACAAGCGATCCATAGGTGTGAAAACACCCTAAGTTTGAAGGTTTTGAAGGCAATAGTCTATCAGACAGAGAGTTGATTGACACTTTGCCAACAAATTTTAATGTTTCTTACATGAATTAACATAAAAATAGCATGTTTTAGCATGTTGCCAGCATGATTTAGCACACTGTTAGCATGAGTTCCTGAAGAAGGGAGGGGCGGAAGGCTTCCGTACATGCAACATGTACACAAGGAAAACTGGCAGTATGCTAAAGGTAAAAATAGAGAAGTTAACACAGTACTAACATGTTTTAACATATTTAACACACTGATAACATGTTTCTAGCATCAATTAACATGTTTTAACATGTTGCTAGTATGATTTTAGCAGGATTTAACACATTACTAACATGTTTTAGCATGAATTATACATTGCTAACATGTTTTGGCATTTTTCTAACATGAATTAGCAAACTGCTAGCATGAATTAACACATTGCTAACATGTTTTAACATATTTAGCACACTGATAAATAAACATAATCATAGTTTAGTATGTTGCTAACATGTTTCTAACATGATTTAACACGTTTCTAACATGATTTAACACTTTGCTAAGAAATTTTAATGTTACTTGCATTAATTAAAACAACAATAGAATGTTTTAGCCTGTTGCTAGCATGATTTAGCACACTGTTAGTATTAATTAACACATTGCTGACGTTTTAACATATTTAACATACTGATAACATGTTTCTAGCATCAATTAGTGTTTTAACATGTTGCTAGCATTGATTTAGCAGGATTTAACACATTACTAACATGTTTTAGCATGAATTAGCACATTGCTAACATGTTTTTATCATGAATTAGTAGATTGCTAACATGTTTTGGCATTTTTCTAACATGAATTAGCAAACTACTAGCATGATTTACCACACTGCTAGCCTGAATTAAGACATTGCTAACATGTTTCAACATATTTAGCAGAGATAAATAATAATAATAATAATAATAATCATATTTTAGTATGTTGCTAGCATGATTCTAGCATGATTTAACACATTGCTAGCATGTTTTTTGCATGAATTAGCTCATTGCTAGCATGTTGCTAACATCATTGATCACATAGCTAGCATGTTTTAACATTATGCTTGCATGATTTAACATGTCTTTAGCATGAATTAGCACATAGCTAACATGTTTTGGCATGTTTCTAACATGAATTAAGAAACTGCTAGCATGTTTCTAACATAATTTAACACATTGCTAAGCTGTGTCTCATTTCGAAGGCTGTGTCCTCCGGAGGTTGCATTTGAAGGCTCCATACATGATCAAGGATGTCTGATTTAAGAAAAGTAACCATAATAAAATTGACTGTTATTCCTCGTGAGGTGTAAAATACTGTAATTTCTTTCTTACTTTGAAATCTAACTGTTACTTTTCTTAAATGAGCCTTGATGATGTATGCAGCCTTCAAATGCGACTTCCGGAGGACGAAATGAGATGCAGCACTATAGCATGTTGTAACATTTTGCTAGCATGATTTAGCACATTTCTAGCACAAATTAGCACATTGCTAACATGTTTTAGAATGCTGTCCGAGGCTAGTTGTTAAAGGTGCAGTATGTAATAATTCTGTCCGCTAGAGGTCGCTAGCCCTCTACCGCATAGTGTTGCCATATGGCAACACACACTTTGTGTTCATTTCCTTGCCACTGTCTCTTTAACAGAACATTCTCGGTTTTTTTGTTGGTAAGAGAAGACCTTAGTTTAGCCAATGATGTGCTTTGGTTAAGTCACATAACATGCAATTTTTTTCTGTGGCGCGATTTTCTGACAGACTGCCGTCTCTTGTATGTAGTTGCTGAAAGCAAATTAAAACGTCAGTAACAAACAAGGACCCGCCCATGTCACATTCACAAAAAAATTGTTAACATCATCTCAGGTAAGTTATGATAACATATTCACCACTCAAAAAAGTTTTTATGAAATTAGTTTTTGGTAAATCGATAAAATGTCTGTGTTGCCATATGGCAACACTGCGCAATAATGGAATGACATTATTATAATAGGTTAGATAGCTAGCAAAGGCCAGCTGCAGTCTGTTAAGCTATAACAATAAAAACATTAATGCAAGTGATATAATGTTGATTAGTCATATGTTAAGGACTGCCATGACATTTATATTATGGATTAAATCAACATCGGAGACCTGCCACCACAGCCACTATACTGGCCCAGACCAACCACTGTCCTACCATGGTGTCTCAAAAAGGCAGGTGCAAGTGGATGTAAGTGTATTGTTAGGGTGAAGTGCACCAAATGTGATGTGTACATGTGTCTCACCTCTGAAAAAAAAATGCTTTTTGAAGTTTCATATAGAACAAAAGGGGAAGTTTCAAGGATTATGGGGGGTTCATGTTCATAACTTTCCTCTCATAAGATTGTGTAATGTTGAATTTTCATGAACTACAATATTTTTGGTTTTATGTCAATGTTTTATGATACATGATGAACATTATTAGATTTGTTTTTAACTGTCTACATTTGCAATTTAAATAATATTCATGGAAAACGTAATGAAATTCAAAGAATATAAAGCATTATTCAGCAAAAGAATAAATTCCATAAATAAAAGCACAAGATGTTGAAAAATAAGTATAAGGTTTTGTTTATATTCACTGCTAAAGCTTATAATAGCACCAATTTATTCAATACAAACAACATTTCTGAGGAAAAATATTAACTATATACATTACATTATAATATATTACATTACATTATAATAATATACATTACTATATACATATACAATAGTTATTTCCACTATTGCGCGTTGTTGCCATATGGCAACATATCAAAAAGTACCTTAAAATAATATTTTTTTCCATTTTTTTTTTTTTTTTTTTACAGCACTTCAAGTTAAGCCATTCTAAGAAAAGAAAAAGAGTCAAAATTTTTTTTTTTTTTTTTTATAAATTTATCATAATGCATGCGGTAGAGGGCTAGAGGCCTACTCAAAACAAGTGATGATGCAAGTTTGAGTGCTGAATCTTGGGACATCAACGGGCGGTGGAATAGAATAGGGATAGGACTCGGGAAGAAATCATGTTCATGGATGAGATTATTAATGTTACTGTAGTGTGAGGCAGAGCAGGAGCGAGTGTTGTGGAGCTGAACGAGGAGCTGGAGCGATTGATCAACACACGCCTCACGAGCAGCGGGACTTTTATTATGTCACAGTCGCCGGCGCCGCTTCCGCTTTTCCGGTCATGAGTATGAGGTAACGCAGTTCTGTTTATCATATTAGATACATTTGAGAGTGTTGAAAATGATGTTATAACGTTACTCTGTGCGTTCGCTCGGCGGCTGCTGTGAGACACTGTTACACACTGCAGTAAGATCGATTTTAAAATATAAGATTAAATACTGGATGGATTGTGTTGATAAATGGCATGCAATTCATTTTAAAACATATTGTATGATGGAGAAAATGCTGTATTACTCTAACTAAAAATAAAGCTGCATCTGATTATGCTATGCTAGCTACTTCACAAAATAGTGTTTTTCTCTGAGGCATGATAAAGCATGAGACTCGCCAAAAATCAAGAAAATTTGATTTAAACAATAAGACTAAAAGTGTTGAGCTATATAACAACAATTAGTTTTCTGTCTATAAATATATCAAAACAGTTGTTCCCTTGCCTATTAAAACATGTAAATATTAAAGCTTTCCATGGTTACTACAAAATAAAACCGGAAACCGAGGGTAACTCGGGTATGACGCAATTGACAGGCGACTCCTCACACGTCGCAGAGCCTTGGTAAAAATTGCAATTTTCTCACGATTTACAAATAGTTGGAAACATTTGGGATATTGTAAGTACTCAAGTGAACAAAATATATAACACTGGCCTAGTGGTTTTTGGATATTTTACTGCAAAATTCTTACATAAGCTTTGCTAGTGATAGACAGCTTAAATGCTCTATAATATAATTATAGTATAAAAGTTTTCACCCCCTCAATGTAAGTCAATATCAATTTAGGATTGTTCGGAAGTCCGATCAGTTAGAAAAGATATAGCAACGCAAATCAGAATAGTCTGAAGGTCTCACCCAAGTTTGGTAGTGAAAGGAATTTTAGTCTCTTCGACTCTTCTGTATGTGTTCATGTGTTTTAGGGAGGAGGCGTGGCTTTTGAGACGCTCTGAAGGGATGGTGGTGATCTTATGCTATCAAAACTAGCTCACCATTGCTAGCCTCTCTGAACATCACCTACCCTACCCTACCTTTAAGAGTTTATTCAAATGACTAACCATATATGAGCTATAGTAATAGTGATGCTTGTCTTTCCAGGTACCACTACTAATTATTCCATTTTCTAAACCAAGCTACTCTGTCTTTCTTTGAATATTCTCCCTCAACCCCATTGGCTTCAAACAGCTCACGGTTTCACACTCACCCCTCACCCGCTGGCAACGGCAGCCTTTGATGTCGTGACATTGCTTTTAATTTCAGCTCGCCTGACAATACTTTGCCTTTGGAATCTCTCAAGAAAGCACAATGCACAAAATGCAGTAAGACTGCTGACTTTGCTCTGCATGCAAAGTTCAAGGTAGTTCAGCGATGTGTTCTCATTAGTATTCGTAGGTGTTCGTATGTTCTAGTACAGATGCATTTTTTAATGTTAGATCTGAGCAATATCAACATATTGGCATCTAAAACAAACCGTGAAAGAGATCAGAGGGTTAGTTTCAAACCTGTATGACTTTCTTTATTTTGCGAAACAAAACAAGATATTTTGAAGAACTGTTTTTTTTGTCAAAATAACACTGGACCGCATTGACTTTCATTGAATGGACTAGCAAAAACAAAATTTCTTCTTTTCATACAGGTTTGGAAAGACATGAACTGATCACAGAATATTTTAGATTTGGTAATCCTGGTTAAAGGTATCCCCAGGGTAAACGTGGGAACGCACGCACACATCCCGACTGATACGTCACATCAAACGTTTGGTTCTTTAATCATGTTCCTTAACTGCCCTTCTAATTTTATGGCTATTAAAGACATATTAAACAATGCTGTATGTTAAATATAGATCTTTTGAAGCATTGATCTTCCCTTTTAAACATCACAGAGTATGGACTGAGACTGGACTTTAATGATGGATTTGGGGGCACTTGACCTTTAAAGGATTGATGTCGCTATGTGACTTTCCAACGCTGCATATAATTGCTTCCACTTTCGGATCTCTCAGCTACACAGAATAATGAGCAAGTTCTCAGAGCAGTTCAGTGTTGTAGCGTCAACATCAGCATAGCACTGAGAAACATGAAAAACTGCTGTTGCATTATAAGAGGCGTAGCCCTAATTGAGTTATGCAATGCAACAAGTTTCCCACGATCCTCACCTTTGGTGAACCGGCATGTTGCGAAACTTCTCTTAATAAAATAAGGTGTCTGGATGAAATGACAGGTATAGTGGAGTCTGAAGTCCAAAATGAAAAGATGAGGTTTTTTTTTTCTTCTTAATTAAAACCTGCAACTATTTTTTTTCATACTTTTATTATATCTATATATATATATATATATATATATATATATATATATATATATATATATATATATATATATATATATATATATATATATATATAAATGTGAAAATTTTAACAAAGTAAGAGAGATCATATAAAATGAATGTTATTTTTTTTTATTTAGTACTGTCCTGAGTAAGATATTTTACATTAAATATGTTTACATATAGTCCACAAGAAAAAAAAAAAAAAATAGCAGAATTTATTAAAATAACCCCACTCAAAAGTTTGGGAACCATTGGTTCTTAATACTGTGAGTTGTTACCTGGATGATCTACGACTGTTTGTTTGTTTTTTTGTTTTTTTTATGATGGTTGTTCATGATCCCTTGTTTGTCCTGAGCAGTTAAACTGCCCAATATTCTTCAAATAAATCCTCCAAGTCCCAAAAATTCTTCAGTTTTCCAGCATCTTTTGTGTATTTGAACCATTTCTAGCAGTAACTGTATGATTTTGAGATCCATCTTTTCACATGGAGGACAACTGAGGGACTCAAACTCAACTATTAAAAAAGGTTCAAACATTCACTGATGCTCCAGAAGGAAACACGATTCACTTTATGAATTTGAAGATCAATGTAAATTGTACTTAATTTGTCTTCCATGAAACATGCAAGCATCTTCTGTTGCTTCCAAAGGGCAGTAAAATGAAATTAAATGAAGAAAAAAAAGAAAAGAAAAGATAATTCAACAAAATAAGAACAATTTGGACATCATCTTCCTGTTCAAAAGTTTTCACCCCTGGCTCTTAATGCATTGTGTTATATTGTGTGTGTGTATATATATATATATATATATATATATATATATATATATATATATATATATATATATATATATATATATATATATATATATGAAAGTCACTAACCAAATAAACAAATTAGTGACTTTGATCCTGTAAACTCATGTGAACTTTGTACAGACGGTCACATTTACTACTTACATTGAAACCAAGATGCTCTTTGGAACAGTGTAAGATCATCTTAGATAACAATTATCAATTTTGGTCATGTCAGAGCTACATTCCTAATTGCTTCATATACATTTTTATAATACTTATTTTTATTGGTGGTCTCAGACTCTGAGCCCAATGAATATGGTGTGTATATATATATATATATATATATATATATATATATATATATATATATATATATATATATATATATATATATATATATATATATATATATATATATATATATATATACACATATATATATATATTAGCATTAAATGAATCTACTTTAACAAGTAGCATTATTTATATAGCCAAACCGCTTTATCCTCATCATGATAGCGCGTTAATTTTTATCCAGATAATTTTATTATAATCATTGATAATCACAACTATAAACGTGCTTAAAGCTCATTGTGATTATGAGTGGAATACATCTTAAACATGACGATGAGAAGTAAACAGATTGGCCATTTTTAAATGTTTAGAAAAGCAAACTAATCCTTGGCAAAACATTTCAGCGCTCCACCTGCCAGGAATCACCTAGGGCATGTTTCCCCCTTTAGCAATTCACAAAGGCGGCAATTTGCAATGTTTTTCTGTGAGAACACATTCGTCTATTTTGACAAGTCTGTGGAACACCCCTCCAGTGGGTGTTGAGACCAACTTGTGCACAACATATGAGATCGAGGAATCTATGAACACGACTGTTGCATTGCTAATGCAGGTAACTGCAATTTATCTTCTAGTGAGATATCAGGTGAAATGTGAATATTAGGTTGTTTCAAAAGATCCCTTTTTTTAATGCACTGTAGGTTTATAGTTTATTAAACACTCAATTCTGAAGAAAATGTTGTGCTTGTTAGCGTAAACATTACTGCTACAGTGTCCAAAATCTAGAGAAGGGTGATTTCAAAAGTCAAAGACCTTTATTTCTCTATGGGATTTTCACCTACTTTATCCACCAAGTTAATCTTAAATCTGACTTCTTACAAAAGCTCAATTTGAGATATAATTCATGTCTGTAACCCCCCCCCCCAAAAAGTTTAATACTTAGGATTAGCTGATTTGTTCAACTATCAAGCATTAGCAATAGTGAAACATCACTATCTAGAAGTTGGTCTAAAACACTAATGAAAGAAAGTGAAGCAAAACAACAAATCAAACTTGTCCGATAAGAATTTCTTATTATTCCAATAAAAAATACATTCATACAGAAATATAACAATTTTGCAAAACAATTTCAAATAAAATTCATATAAAGCAAAAACAAATAAAAATCTTAGAAAAAGGTTTTTTTCTGTGTTTTCCGTCCTAACGTTTCCGTTTTTATTCTTTTGTACAAATATTCTTTAGACAAGAGGGATTCATGTGAGAAAACATAAGTGATAGAAAGTGTTGGTAGAAGCAAGCAAATGGAAAACTTGATTAAGGCTCCATTAGCACTTGACTAATATTGGCCACTGTTGGAAAGACACAATGTTCTTTGCCCAAGAAACCCTGGCTGGTCTGATTTAATGGCAGCACAAGCTGCTTCAAGTTACTTTTCTCCTGCTGAAACAATCCGTATCTACGAAGCTGCTCAACATGCAACAGTGTCAAACCTTCATCGCACGGCGCTTATAAAAGCACAATACTCAAAGAATTCAAGCATATAACTATGTACAATAAATTTAATCGATCGTTTGGTCCCTGAAAACATTATAGTTTACATTTCAGGCAAAAGAAATGCACAAAGCCGAACGAGCGGCTTTCTCTGCGTCCGTAAATTTCCATTGTAAATGTTGAAAAAGTGTGCGATATATCTTTATCTTTCTGGATGGCTGTGCACTGTTTCCACAATACTGTCGCTGGACTAAAACAACGGCATCCAGACAGGTCAATATCGAACTGCCCGAGTCAGCAGTCTGTAGCAGGCAGGGCCTTCAGCAATTCATTACAGAGAGGCAGTACAAGGCAAGGCCTGTCTGACTGGAGCTTGTTAATTACAATAAATCTTTAGGCGCTTTTTTTTTTTTTCTTTATTCTTGGTTACAAGGGACGGGGGGAGTTGGCATTCCACAAACGTTCAAGCCTTGCGTTACACAACAGCCTGTTTTAAGAGCTTTTTGTCTCTCACAGATAGAGATCTAAAGCGTACTCAAAAGATCATTCAGTAGATACCAAATCCGTAACTTTAAGTGCTCTACATTGCAGATTTGACAACATCTAGAAATGCGAGGGCAAATATTAGTGACAGAGAATGAAATCGCATGCTCAAGAATAACAATATATCATGTATCTACAAGGGCTTGGTTTACAGTGGCCTCGGAAATGGGAAAGGTGCATGTTCATGTGAAACAGAGCCTTAATAAAGCTTTTTCGATCACTTATACATGACATTTTGCGACCCCCAATTGGAAAGGTCACTTGCATAAGGCACCATTAAGGCCAACAGTGCATTAACAACAGGTAAAATGGATAGAAAGAGAGAATTTAGTCCTCAAGATGAAATGGTCGCTGATTGGTAGTATTTTCCCCCCCTCATTGGAAAAAGAAAAAAGAGGGAATTTAGAGTGAAGAATGATCAATGTGTTTATGTACAATATTGTAACATTTAACCAATTGTATTTAGCTGCGCTTTATTGGAATCTATTTGCAGTCCCAATTACAAAAAAAAAAAAAAAAAGAAGAAAAAAAAAAAAAAAAAGAGAGAGAAGTACAAACCCCAATACCATGCAACACCTGTTTATGATAGTGAAGTTATAATTGTGTTACATCTCTAAGCACACAGCTTATACAACGGACTACAAATGAGCTTTTGTAGCCTGTCAAAAAAACAAGCTACCGAACACATTGCACATTTAGTAGCTGCACCGAACACCAAAAAAGCCACTTTCATTCAGGACCGAGTTTCCGCCCCCCCTTTAGATGGGGGCAGGGGGTGAAACCCTGGCCGATTCGTCCCCCTCCCGCAGTCTTGCGCCGCAGAGCCCGGGGGCGTCTGGCAGGAGTCCTCAGTCTCACGGCTTCATTCAGACTTTGCCGTTCTCACATACCGTGTGGAAACAAAAACGGAACTTGTTTCCCGACACCATTCAGCCCACAGTGATACACTGGTACCCCCCTCCCACCCTTCTTCTTCGCACACGGGTCATTCATCCGCTCACGTCAAACAGGATTTGTTTTAAAGTACCAGTGTATAGTCCAGGAGTTGTCCAAAACATCATGCACCATACAACACACCATTCATTCGCTCTTTTTTTTTTTTTAATTTTGTTTTGTTTTTTTAACTAAATCATCCTCCTCTGTTCGATTCTTCATACGTGATTTTGTCCCTTCCTTTTCCGTTTCAACAACCAGTCAGTCCGCCTTTATCCCGGGGCTCACGGAGGCACAGGATATGGTGCAAAATGGCATGCTTTGGCTGGAACACACTCCCCCCATTTCTTGCAGGGCCAGGTCAACCAGGAAGCTGGTCAGGACACAACAGATCCCCAGCGTGAAGCTACGACCCGCTCAAAGGTGCCTCTTCATGTGCAGGGCCAGGTGGTCCGACCTGGAGAAACACCTGGAGAAAGAAACAGCAAGAGAAAAGGTGAAAAACAAGGTCAGGCAGGGGCCACAGAAGCCATAAAGTGTGATCAAAGTGTGCATTGCGTCACTGATGAGGCCCCTAGTGGCCCTCCAGGCGAATTTGTGAAACTGGAATAGGTGCCATGAAGGCTAATGAAAGGAAAGCTTGGTTAGGAAAGCTCTGTTTCTCTTTATAGTTTCTTGTTTTAGACTTCTAATTTGTGACCGGTGTTTTGTTTTGCTCTTTCCTCTGTGCTTCCATGTTTGTCACTGTGTCATGAGTCGGGTCAAAGGCAAATCGATGACTATGGCCATCAGCCGAAAACTAGTTATTATAGAGTTTTAAATATGGATATTTTCTTACAAAAACCCATCGCTTCGCTTCACAAGGCCTTTATTAACCCCCTGGAGCCATATGGATTACTTTTATTATTACTATTATTATGGATGGATGAAATTTGGAAAATCTCTGGTTGTGTTCGTCTGAAAGAATATAATCATTTACACCCTAGGATGAGGGTGAGGGTGAGTAAATTATGGGATAATTTTCATTTTTTGGTGAACTATCCCTTTAAAAAAAAAAAAATTGCATTATTTCATTTTTCATTTCAGTTTATAATGGTCACAGAGTGACACTACAGCTGCAAAATTTCCAAATATTACTATAAATATAATTATAAAAATAAATAATTTATAAATCAATAACGTATAATGAAATATGTTGTCTTTTTCCTGACAATTTCATGTTTTTGTGGTGGTGGGGTTAGCTATTATTGTGTGTGTGTGTGTACATTATATATATGACAACATAACGCATAAATTAAACTTTTAATAAGATAAAATAAAAATAAAATGCTGGCAGGTTCCGTGTAGGATATGATCAAATGCTTTGTTTTAAAGGAGAACTATAAAATGCTTCACATCCAGCAACCACAGAAACAAAACGCCAAAAGGGAAGTTGTGTTCAAAGCACAAAGCTCTCAGGAAGGGAAATGATTAACAGAGGAAGTGATGACAAACAGGAGAGGCGCATTTGGTCATAAAACGGAGAGAATATCAATAAAGTATTGCGACAGTGTGACTATTGCGCTTTCAAGCATTTAATGTGATTAGGTAATTAAGTGATAAAATCCAAACATAATGGGGCGACTCCCATCGATGAACCGATAAAACCGAATCAATGCTGAACGCAGAAATCCGTCGCATTTCGCTGCCACACGCATCAAAGGATCGGGGAGACGCAGACGGGCTTTGATGACTGTCACAGGGAGAGATAGCGAGACAGAACTGAACGTACCTGTCACAGTGACTGCATTTAAATGGCTTTGCACCGGTGTGCTTCCTGAAGTGTCGGGTTAGCTCGTCGCTCCTCGCGAAGCGCCACTCGCAGCCTTCCCATGAACACCTGTACGGCTTCTCACCTGTAAACAAAAACACAAACACCTTTCAGAACATTTTGCTAGGTTTCAGCATTCACTAGTCTGAAAGGAATGTGGAACGGCGTGTTCAGTAACGCTCTCAAAAATGCATCTGTAAACAGGATGCATGTTTATGGATCAGGTGACGCAAACAGTCCCAACTTTAATAAGATCCCTCAAGCTCTCAAGGATTGCAGGAATGCACAGTATGCCAAAAGCCCGTCTTATATGCATAAACACCATCCGGAACAATGCGTGTCACACAGAGTCTGTTTTGAATGCGACGGGCCCTTTAAAAAGGGGCCACCCAGATCCCCATTCAAAAGCCTGGTTCTTTCCCATGACGAAACCAAAACTGTTTTGGTAGAGCAGGTTGTTTTCACCCTGGCTGAGTTTCATCCCCTCCCCCATCCGATCCCCCCTCCTTCCTCACCACGGCCGCATTCCAAACAGATTAGGTCACCGTTTAGGCGTGCAGTCATGCGGGGCAAATATTCACAGAGTGACATTAGCCTTGCAGCTGAGGACAGCCTGTGTGAACTCAACTCCATTACACAACTTCACAGGAAGTTGCTTTAATACAGTGTCAAAGACAACGTGAAGCAACGTCACGACCAAAAGCGAAGGTTTCTTACCTGTGTGAGTCCGCTGATGTGCTTTTAAGTGAGAACTCTTTGTGTAAACCTTCCGGCAGCCGTTGAAGTGACACCTGTGCACTCTCCTCCTGCCGTCCGGAGAGGCGTCCCCTCCTGCGGAAGCCTTATCCGAGGCCTTCCCCAGTCCGTTTTGCCGGATCTTCACCGGCACGTGCAAGTCAGTCTGCGTGGAGCCCCACACCTGCGGGACGCCGGGCTCCTGGGGGGTTTCCGGGGAGGACGGAGGCGTGCTGATGATAGAGGAACTCAAGTGATGTGCTGACTCCGTCAGAACCGAGCCCAGCGGGTTGGAGGTAAAGATGTGAGTGGGCGAGAGCTCCTCCGAGCTGTCAGACGCCTCGCTGCTGGCATCCGAATTCATGCTGTTGATTTCTAATATTTGGCAGTCCTGATTGTCCTCTTCCTTGACGCTGGGAAGGTTGCCGTTCCCATCTCCCTTATCTCCACAAGCCAAGATGAGCTTGCTCCAAAGATCTTCTTGGCCCTCAAACTTGAGGTCAGACGCAGAGACGTACGGCTCGCTCTGCAAATATCTCTCCAGCTCCAGACATGTCTGATTCAAAACAGAAAACACCACGTTAGAATGTGCACGAGTTTCCTGCAACTTTGATTGCCAAGGGTTAGTGTAGGTTGACCACACTCTCACCTGCACTTTCACACACTTTCTGCAGAAATCTGTTAAACTGTGTCATGTGGAAACATTAGCGGATATGCAAGACCAATAAAATCAGTTATCGGAGTATTCTAGGTATAAATATGGCTTTGAGGGCTGTATATTGTCTTTCTAGAACAGTTATCCCCTAGTGAGTCATGCAGACATTTCAGAGTCCTTTTAAGGAAGCCACAGAACTTCCTCGGTCGAGTTTCCTCATTCAAACAGCCTGACGTCCCCTCAGCGTACATCTGGACGCATTTGAAAGCGTATTAAGTGTGAACGCACTGCATTTGGGTGCAGAAGTTAACACTTCAAACTGTTTTTCCACTTAATATGATCATTTAGGTGTAAGGTTTAAGCTCTGCACATCCTCAATAACAACAATGATGTTTACCGCGCAAAATTTCCTGAAAAATCTAACGTTAGACTCTCCATCTGGTAAAGGTTTGCTCCTAAAAGCGAATTCTGTCGTTTATTCAACATTATTCCATTCCCACGAGACTTTCAGTCTCAGTCACCATTCACTTTAGTTGTATGGAAGAAGAAACAATGAAAGTGAATGGTGACTGAAGCTGTCAGTCACTAACGGTCAGGTCTGAAACGACATAATGCTGAGGAAATGATGTCTGGTTTTCATTTTAGCAGTATTCTATGCTGGGAAACATTAAGCAATGCAAACGCATGTTTAAATGCCAAGAGATGTGTTCATATGGCCCTATGCCAGAATCCCAAAATGCCTGAGGGAAACTACCTGGATCAATTTCAAGACAAACATTGCCAAGAATACGATGCAACTGTTCAATCACAAGTATATCAGTATCAAGCAGCAGAACCTGCTATGACAGTCAATACGCGCCTCCTATAAACCCCGTTATGTGACAGAACATGTGCTGCAGACTGTCAAATCAACCAGACTATGTCTGAGTAGGAAACGCACAAGAAAACGATGCAATTATTTTCATTACTAAATGGTGTTTTTTGCGATGGTAGCGCAATATAGATCTGACTCCTTAAAAAGTAAAAAAATAAAATAAAATAAATACTTCGTATGCCAAAACAAGCGCATAAACTAAGCTCTGAGTTGATTGACAGCATTAACCGCGCGACAATGTATCCGAATCAAACACGTCACTTAGAACGTTAGAATGTTACAATGTTTCATTCAGCGCAGCGCTTCCGCGGATTGTAAATAACTCTCTCCGATTCCAGTTTAAAGACAGCGAAGTCAAAGCACACGAATCGCGGCGGAAGTTCAATCCATTTCACTTTAAAATTGTTACCTGTTGCCAGTATTCTTCAAGCGATGGCAATGCAGAGAAATAGCCAGTGTCATGGACGATCTGAAGTTCCTGAAAAATGCTGCACATTGGTAGAACATCCATTGCAATCCCAAGTATCAGGCAATAAAAGACAAGAAAAAATATATAGATATCTTGTTGAATCAAGATAAAGTGTGACAAGAAAGCGTCCTCTTCGTGCAATAGCAACGCGGTGCAGCCGTCGCTTTGCTCAGAGTCCGCTAGTCCGTCTGTTGAGCTCACTCTATATTTGCAAACACACTGAACTCACGCACAGCTCTGCGCTCTGTCAACTTCCCCTATTCAAACCTCGCAGCCTGCCTACCCCCTCGTGACAACGTGACGTTCCCTCAAAACACGTCCAATCAAACCAGACCAGGTTGCGCGGGCGCATATGATATCACCTTAAGCCAATGGCAGCGGCGTGTGTTTATAAGTCCGCCCTCGTAGGGCTGTGATTGGTTTATTCAACCGTACGAGGCTGCGCGCTGATTGGAGGTTATTTTTAGAAGCGTATATAAAGGCCCTGCGCTCGAGCCCTTCGCTTCTGTTTCTTGACGACTGAGTGTCACACGCGCATTGGTTTGGCCAGAGCGAGCGCTGTGTGCAATCGGTTGAGTCTCCTAGAGAACTTGAAAGTTTTGAAATACGTTCTTTTTCCATTTTGCCTGTTTTTTTTTTTGCTCCCTAGAGTAACCCCTACAAACAAAAATAAGGGTTTGGAGACGTTCCAAGCATTTTTTGAATACCACAAATAAAGTGTCCCTGTTACTTCACAGATATCAGTGAAATAAATGTCTTATATTCCAATAAAATGTCTCTGGCAGTCTTGTTGGCTTTGTAAACCATAAAAAAAGAGAAGAATTTCTGAAAATGTAGCCAGGCAGATAGGCTATACACTGTTTGTGTGTCAGTCATTGTGTATGTTGATATGTGACCCTGCACCACAAAACCAATCATAAGAGTCTTTTTTTTTGAAATTGAGATTTATACATCATCTGAAAGCTGAATAATAAGCTTTCTATTGATGTATGGTTTGTTAGGATAGGACAATATTTGGCAAAGATACAGCTCAAATCTGGAATCTGAGGGTGCAAAAAAATTTAAGTTGTCCAAATGAAGTCCTTAGCAATGCATATTCACTCACAAAAAAAAAAAAAAATACATTTTATATATATTTACAGTAGGAAATGTGCAAAATATCTTCATGGAACATGATCTTTACTTAATATCTCAATGATTTTTGGAATAAAAGAAGAATTGATCATTTTGACCCATACAATGTATTGTTGGCAATTGCTACAAATATACCCATGTGACTTATGACTGGTTTTGTGGTCCATTTAACTTTGAATATGTATTACAACTGCCAAAAAAAATAAATAAAAATAAATAAATAAATAAATAAATAATAATATATATATATATATATATATATATATATATATATATATATATATATATATATATATATATAATGAAATAAACATTTTCTCTGGTCTGCTGCATATATATAGGCCTATGTGTCTATTTGGTGTCTAATTAGAAATGATTTAACATCATGTTACAGTGTATTCTTAATTACGAAAATATGTTAATTAATATCTTTTAATTTATACCACATTATGGCACACTTGTGGGTGTAATGTGCAAGCCAAGCAGCAAATAAACGGTAAAAAAAAAGTAAGTTAACTGGTTGAAATAAAAAATTTGAGTTAAAACGATGAAGATGATTGGTTTAATCAACAGAAACTCACAATATTATGTTTTCTGAACCATATTAATTATTGAAGTTGATTTGACAAAAGTAAAAATGTTGATAACAAATCATGAAAATATATTTTTACAGTGTACCTTTAAAATGAATTTGACAGCTAACAGCTGTCTTGCTTTAAGATAACATTTGAGGCAAGAATTTTACTTATTTTACATTTGTAGTGGGAGGAGGATACATTGGATAATCAAATAAACAAAAACTCTTTACATAGAAACACTTATGTTGCTATAGTTGCAGATACAAGAGTGAAATTTGGCAAGACACATTGCACATGACTCAGACGTGAAGGATGTGGACACTAGTCAGTTAACACATGAGGACAGCACTGCCCAGTTGACTTGTGTCCACTCTTTATATAGCTACTTGTTTGGGGTCTGTCTGGAGTAACTCGAGGTGCATAATGAACCTAATCTGTCTGTTTGGTTACTCTACCTCAACATAACTTCTGATTTAGTAGGCCAAATATGGCAATGGTTTCAAGTTATTTGAGTCAAACAGCGCCCCAAAAGCATTTGATATGTAGAATATGATACCTTAGCTAAAACACATAACTGCAACTGATATGACTTCTGGTGCATTCATCAATTGAAATGAAAAGTAAAGTGGAGCATTGTGGGATAAAGTATTTTGTGCGGCTCTGGTTTTATAATGCACATTTTAGTAGTATTCTGAACATACAGCAAACTTGCATACTGCACACTGCATACTCCTGAAAGGGTTAATTCACCCAAAAATTTAATTTTTGTCATTAATTACTCACCCTCATGTCGTCATAAATCTTCATTCATCTTCAGAACACAAATTAAGATATTTTTGATGAAATCCGTTGGCTCAGTGAGGCCTGCATTGCCAGCATGTTGATTAACACATTCAGATGCCCAGAAAGCTACTTTAAAACAGTTCATGTGACTACAGTGGTTCAACCTCAATGTTATGAAGTGACGAGAATCCATTTTGTTAGCCAAAACAACAACACTACAACAACTAAATAACAACTTTTTTCAACAATATCTAGTGATGGGCGATTTCAAAACACTGCTTCATGAAGCTTCGAAGCTGTATGAATCCTTTGTTTCGAATGAGTGGTTCAGAGTGCCAAAGTCACGTGAATTCAGTAAACAAGGCTCTGTTACGTGATAAGTTTTTGATGCCAAAGTTACGTGAACTATTGAAATTTCAAAAGATTCGTAACGCTTCGAAGCTTCATGAAGCCGTTTTTTGAAATCGCCCATCACTAAATATTGTTGAAAAGTAATTATTTTGTTTTGGTTTATTTGCCGCACAAAATGTATTTTTATCGCTTTATCGCTTCATCAAGGTTAAACCACAACTATTGTTTAAAAAATACTATATGTCTGGCTTAAAATGAGCACAAAATATAACATAATTACTAGAGGCAACAGTACACTCTAAAAAATGCTGGGTTAAAAACAACCCAAGTTGGGTTGAAAATGGACAAACACAGCAATTGGGTTGTTTTAACCTCGTGCGGTAGGGTTAAATGTTTGCCCAACCTGCTGGGTAGTTTTATTTAACTCAACTATTGTTTACTGTATTGCTTAATTAAAATTAACCCAAAGTATGTTGGAAATGAACATTTATTAATGTTCAATGAATAATTATTAAACAATAAACATTTATTAAATTGCTTATTAATACATTTATATTAATAAACTATTAAATTTATATTAATAAAACATTAAAGCTTATTAATAAACATTCACCTTTTGTCTATTATTGTTGCCTCTAATTGCATCTTTAATTTCCCAACTATTTTGGGTTCATTTTAAGCTAGCCATATAGCAATTTTTAAATAACAGTTGGTTTAAATAAAACTACCCAGCAGGTTGGGCAAACATTTAACCCAACCACTGGGTTTGTCCATTTTCAACCCAACTTGGGTTGTTTTTAACCCAGCATTTCTTAGAGTGTAGTATGCTTTGGGTTCGTTCACTTCAGTGTGGTTTGTATACAGTCACTTTTTTTTACAGAGTGAATCATTGAATTGGAAATCTAAAGGTGTTGTTCAGCATAAAGCAATAACTATCACAGATTTTATTCAAGTATTCTTTATTTATTGAGCTCTCGTGTTTTTCATGCTCAAAGTTATTGACAAATATACTTGTATGAATGATTAATTGTTTTAGATGATCGATTTGTTTATGGAACAACTGATTTAGCCTGTACCAAGTCGATCGTTTGACTTTGTTAACACTAGCGATTCACATACTCTCAATGTAATCACTTAATCCTCTGGAATGGCTCTGAAATTGAGAGATACCGCTTTTATCGCTTGCAGAAGACTTGCGGGTAAAGTTAATTTACACGCTGATCTGGCCTCCCGTCCTCTGAGTTCAGTAGAGATGTTACAAACAACATTTCCAGAACAGAGTGCCATTGTCCAGCGCCACAGTATAGTCTGGTGCTAACCTCTGGAGAACTGAGTCCCTATTGTAGCTCTCAGCTGGGGCCATATTTGTAACTCGTAGCATCTGATTCAGTCATATGGTGGTGTCTTTGGAGCTGCAGAGCCTGGCTATGATAGTCATTTCAAGGAATTTTTGAGCTGCTTGTCAGAGGGGAAGTGGTGCAACTGTTAATCATTGCCAAAGGTCAGACATTCCGGACAATGGCTTTGTCCAGCCTGCTTTTGAACTGAAAGAGTGCCATTGAGGACAGTCAGTCACTCCGGACCTCAGCGTCTGTCCTTTTAAACCCATTGGAATTGAAGTGCAACAATGAGTTGCAGTTTAACAGAGCGTCTTAATGTCACGCTTTACACGGCCCTGCGTTAAGCTGGTCTGAGCATTTTTGCCGTCATAACCGAGAATGTCTGAAGTGAGCGTTGGAGTGAATGAGAACCCTTTGGAGTCTCTGTGCGCATCGACTAATGAAGCAAGCGACAACAATGTTGTGCGACAACAAAGCAATCCACACTGGAAAGTTGCCACTTGACGGTCTTTTAATCCCTATTTGTATCCAGCGGGATGTTTCATTAAGGAAGTGTCCAGAAAATACTTTGCGGTGGGCCCTGGCAGACTTTATCTCTTTCAGCAAGGTTCTAAACTCTATCATCATTATGCAACCCTCCCTGCACAGTAGCCACAGGAAAGAGCAATTACGCACAGGGTCCATTTTAATACATCAATGTCAGTACAATCAGTAAGTTGTTGCAGGTTGTTCTTTTTCCCTTCTAAGCGATGTGCCGTATGGAAGGCCATTTATCCCGCGAGTACCCATCCCTTGATGCGTGCGAAAACAATTATTGGCCATTCTTTTCAGGAAAAGTTGATCCTGCGAGCAGCGAGCGAGCACGGGTCAGAGGAGAGAGAATGGCCGGAAACTAGTCGCTATGCAAATAGACTGAGACACTAATTAGCCTTAATACAGCGCAGACATGGAACAGGCCAAGCATTTCCAATTGGATTTGCTGAAGCGAGGAAACGCACACCAATAGCTGTGTTTTATTAAAACTGGACATGTGCCAAACCTGTTCGTTCTTCCCCTCTCCCCGAGTCCCCAAAGTGACAGCAATACCATCAATGCCTGTTTTGTTCAGGGTTACAAACAAAAGACATTGAGTGTGTGCATTTGTGCTCACCTTGTCTAATGTGGCTATATGAATGCACAAGTATATGCAGTTAATTTGGCCCTCGCTGTCTTATTTAACGCATTTTGTGTAGCGATGGAAGACAATTACCAATGTAAGTGTCCAATAACTTGGCAAACTTGCGAAAAAGCCAATTGTAATTCAGCAAATCATCCCTAAACAATTTATATTACCAGGTGCATGTAATTGAGATGCATTGCTTTTCATAAGGACGTTGAGCGATTGCTCAGGCATTAATAAAATGAAAATAAATTGATTGATTGGGAATCAATGCAGTGACATCAATCTTTGCCGGTAAAAGAGTGGGAGAGAGAGACAAAAGGAGAAATCAATATTCTTTCTAATGCACCATGTCATAAATCAGAATTGTCTTACTGTATGCGGTACCTGGCGACACAAAAGTGATCATTGGCTTCATTAGTCTTTACACATGGTCTGTCTCTGTTTGCTCACTGTTGCGGACGCTTCATTGAAATTCAGCCAAGGGTGGCATTAAACGATCTGTGTGTGTCTCTTGTCAGATCCGTGTGTATTGACGGGTAGAGAAGTCAGCCACCGCGCAGCTGGCACTTGACCTTGCAGAGGGCACTGAAGCCTTCTTTTATAAACAACTCAAATATTTATATTCAGTAATATTTTTTGTCAACATAAAATGAACCAACTTTGTGATTCATTTTTGTTTTTATTTGGCCGTTGAGTTTCCTAATAAGTCCTACGACTCATTGTGTCACGGCCCATGATAGTGTTTCTGATTTAATCATTAATATGCTGTGAAAGTTGAAAAGTTTAATTCTTTTTGTTTTTCAATGAATTTGATTAATAATTTGCTTGCAGCATCATCTAAAAGGGTTTTCCACAATTTTGAGTCAATGGCACTCATTTATTTTGGTTGCACTTTATTTCGATGGTCCACTTTAGACATTCTACTAACTATAAGTAACGTTTCAACTACGTCAACTAATTCTTTTTAGAATATTAGTAGACTAAGTTGAAGAATAAGTTGACATGTAGCTGCAAAATGACTTATGCCTGTTGGGGAGCATCAAAAGTGTTATCAGATATTAATACTTTATTCAAGGTAAAAAAATACAATTTTAATTTACAAGTACATACATTCTAAAAAAAAAAATGCTGGGTTAAAAACAACCCAAGTTGGGTTGAAAATGGACAAACCCAGTGAATGGGTTGTTTTAAAGGGTTATTTCATCCAGAAAGGTACTACAGATGTATGTAAAACAGTTCATGTGGTTCAACCTTAATGTTATGAAGAAAACATTTTATAACGACTTTATTCAACAATATCTAGTGATGTGCAATCTCAAAACACTACTTCATGAAGCTTCGAAGCTTTACGAATCTTTTTTTTTCGAATCAGTGGTTCGGAGCGTGTATCAAACTGCCAAAGTCACGTGAAGCATTGAAATTTCGAAGCATTTCGAAACACTTATGATGTAACAAAGCCGTTTACTGAAATCACATGACCACTGATTCGAAACAAAAGATTCATAAAGCTTCGAAGCTTCATGGAGCAGTGTTTTGAAATCGCCAACGCAGGCCTCACTGAGCCATCGGATTTTATCTGAAAATTTTAATTTGTGTTCCGAAGATGAACGAAGGTCTTACGGGTGTGGAATGACATGAGAGTGAGTAATTAATGGCAGGATTTTCATTTTTGGGTGAGCTGTTTATCCCAATGGTTGTGTTAAATGTTTGCCCATCCTGCTGGGTAGTTTTATTTAACTCAACTTTTTTTTTTTTTTTTTTTTTTTTTAAATGATTATTGCTTGCTAAAAAAATTACCCAAAGTATGTTGGAAATCAATATTTATTAATATTTTAATTAATAATAACTAAACAATAAACATTTATTAAATTGCTTATTGTTGCCTCTAATAATTATGTGTCTGATTTTTTTATTTTTTGGGTTCATTTTAAGCCAGCCATATAGTAATTTAAAAAAAATGCCCAGCACATTGCAAACAATTAATCCAACTGCTGGGTTAAAACAACCCAATCACTGGGTTTGTCCATTTTCAACCCAATTTGGGATGTTTTTAACCCAGCATTTTTTAGAGTGTACTGTCTTCCAAAATCAAGTTTTTCCACTTCATATATTTGAAACCCCATTAACAGCAAACAATCCGGTAGTTCTCAGATTCACTTTCTGTTGTTTCTGATATCAGACACTTCCCGCACAAATGTTTGGCACAGCACTATAAAATACTGAAATAACTAGCATCTAAAAATAGGGTATCTAAAAATCGTATCGAATGCACCAAGGCAGTATATTTATGGGGGTGGCGTTCACGTAATTGAAACTCTGGAGGAAGATCTTAAATGTGATGGAAAATCTAAAGGGCATCGAATGGTCATTGTTTCACATTCTCTGGTTGAAGTTGCTTGTTTTCCCCTGTGATTTGATATGCTAAAGGCCACTACCATTATTCCACAACGAGGAATGTTAAGTATGTTATGTTTTTTTTTTTACTGGAACTCTGTGGGAAAATCGCCTCCTCTTTTTTTTCAGAAGGGGGCAGGGCATTTATCTGGTACAAAGTGTAAACAGAAGCCCAACCCTCTGATTAAAGGCTTGGGTGAATGAATGCATGATGCTTTTAGAAAGTTGGGGAAGTAGACCGTCTATCAGGTTACCTTGACCATTAATGACACGGATAGATGCTGATATTCAGTCCTGAACTTTTCACAAGCTCAGTGTGAAAGTAGGAGGTGAAAAAGAGTTTTTCCCACACCTGATTTTTAATCATTCTAACCCAACATTCTGTTCCATTTGTACTACGGACATAAATAATTCCTGAAGTCATCATGTTTATACAATTTTCACCTGGTGGACTATAAAACGAACATTAAAATCCCATAACTGTTCATTGAAGAAGCCATATCTACAGATCAGGATATTACAGTGACTTTGGGATGAGCTTTTTGATCCAGCACCTGAACAGAATGCTTTAGCAATGGCATAGAGTTTATACAGGCAAACTTTTTTCCCCTTGCTGCATGACGAGCTTAAATAGACATTTGCAAAGAATCTCTGACTTGACTCACTGTATGACTTTAGCTGTGTATTCTCTGCACATTAACAGTGGGTCACCTACTGTCCTACTGATAGGGGCACATAAAAGAAAATCTCTTTTGTCCTTCATTTAAATCTGATACCGAGCCAAGCCTCACAAGGTGGAGTGGACCGTCAGCCGTCCTCCCCCATCCCCTATTCCAGTTTGTCCGCCCCATCAGGGATGTTGATCTCTGGCAGTCAGGTCAGTGCCCAGGAGGTCCACGTTCCTCTCTCTGCAACACAATGCGTCTCCCCGTCTTATCTCTTATCTCAGCTCCACATCTAATGTATATCACTGGAGTCTTTGTCACAGCTGAGTTTCAGTGCAACAGACCTCACACATTCTTGTTGGTAAATTCAAAACAAAAGGATTAGAAATCCAATAATCCCTGAGTCTTTTCCTGAAGGATATGAGAAGATGTAGCAGATTTTTTTTTCTCCTAGCCCAGTTGGGTCAGTAGTTCACATTTATAGTGCCCTGTCAATATTTTCATTAATTTAGAAATATTATTTATTTTATGTGTTATAATGAACAAAATGAGATAATGTGCTCATTAGAAGTGGCCTACTAATGAGGCAAAAAGAGTGTAGATTATGAGTCTATTTAGTCTTTTCTCTCAGACATGTTTCGTCACGGGTTGTTGGAGTTTGCACACACATTCCTGAACTACATTTTAATGGGCATGTGTGCAATAATATGGAACATTATTCACAGAAAGGTATCAAATTATCCAGCACAAGACAGTATTGTAAAAGACAGTAGGTATTGGTGAGTTAAACTGGTAGCCCCGCCCCCAACTCACACCATTAGTAAAGTCAGTATATATATATATATATATATATATATATATATATATATATAGATATAGATATATAGGGGTGCAATGGATAGCAGTTAATCCATACGTTTATCATTTGCACATTGTTTTTTCTTGACAGTTTACACATTCAAGCTATTTTAAACCATTCAAGTGCAAGAAGAGGAAAAAAAAAAAAAAAACATACGCACACACCCGAAGGAACACCGGATTGATTCCTCGTTCCCGTCTCCTTGCACTTGAATGGACACATACACACAAAATGATGTTAAAATACCAGTCTTGGCAAGTATTCTCTTAAATACAGTCGGTTATGTCTTAAGTGAATGTAAACAGTCAGATGTGTATTATTATATTAGATCCATTCATTAGATCTTAAAGTGACAGCAGCCTATACAAATCTGATGTCATTGATGTTAATAAAACAACAAAACCCATATTTAACAAAGATTATTCTACATTTCATTTATGCAGTGAACACTATAGTGTTATTTTACATTTAATGATTATATCTGTGTACCTGAGTACTACTGTTAGACCTTACTTCCTTATTTTGTACTTGTAATTTGTGTATTTGTTCTTATTTTATTAATGACTGTTGACTTGTCTTTAATAATCTTTAATTATTGAAAGCTACATTTTTGCTGTGGTATTTAAGTACTTAAAGTGGGCTTTAAGTAATAAATGAGAGGTGAAAAGCAAAGCAAAGTTACATTATATATGTGTATATATATATATATATATATATATATATATATATATATATATATATATATATATATATATATATATATATATATATACATATATATTACTGTCTTGTGCTGGAAGTGACAGAAATTAAACACTTCACCTTTAAATTGAATAATACTATCTTCTTCTGAAACTACAGTTCTGTGAATAATGTACCATATTATTGCACACATGCTCATTATATTGTAGTTCAGGAATGTGTGTGCAAAATCCAATGACCCGTGACGAAACAAGTCTGAGAGAAAAGACTAAATAGACTCATAATCTACAATCACGCTCTTTTTGCCTCATTAGTAGGCCACTTTTTATAAGCACATTATCACATTTTGTAAATCTATCGCAATAACACACATTCATCTTATCTGTTCAATGTACTGCTCATGTGCATTCACTCAGTTTTGGATGGGTGAAATAGGCAAATTAATAATTCCGTCACCATGGCAACGTGGCTTCTGAATCCACAGAGTGAGGCAGAATTAGGAATAATGACAGGAAACAGAATGAAAATGAGATTTTGGAGCAAGTTGGATTTGTATTAACATGGCCAGTAATTTAACCAATCATGATAAGACATTCAAAAGGGATTTTGAGGCCCTTTGTCATGGTAACAATAGCAACAGTGAGTACACATAGAGCAGTTGAAATAATGAATATTAAGTGACTAACTCCATGCCTGAACTCTCATGGGGCTTTCTAATCAAGGAAAGTTTCTTTCTGATACTTTCGGTATGAGTAGCACAGCTTGTCTCGCCCTGTTAGGACACTATGACATTTAACGGTGCTTTCCCTTTAAAACATAATAATGAAGTTCAGGCTGATTCTTGTTTTGGGCTGGATCTGACACTATCCACAGGGATTTTACAAGAATAGTAAAATCCAAAAATAAAATAAATTGCAATGAATGAAGACTGAAGCTTCAAAAAGAACCAAACACACAATAAACATGTGTATACATCTCCTGTACTATAGTCCATGTTTTCAGTAGTCATACAATAGTTTTGTGTAAGTAACAATCTGAAATGTAGGTCCATTTAGGTCAAGTGAGCTGTTAAAAGCGGTGTCTGGATCATTGAACTCAAAAACCAGATCAGTCTGATTTGTGATTAATCATTCAGATCGTTTTCGTGAACTGGATCAAATGATTAACGCTATAGATCATAAAGCACTCTACAGTCGAGTACAATATTACATTTGTATTCAGGGACAGGCATTAGGGTGGTTTAGATCGTACCTATCAGACCGTTGTCATTTTGTTTATTTAAACGGAAAAATTCAAGATAACATCAGTAAATTATGGAGTGCCACAAGGTTCTGTGTTAGGCTTTATTGTGTTTTCAATATATATGCTGCCACTTGGTAATATCTTAAGCAAACATGGAATTAGTTTCCACTGCTATGCCAACTAGAGAGTACATCAGCTCCAGCCTCTTATGAAGACTTCAGAACACCTGTAACCCTGCAAATTTTGCTATATATCATTGTTAACATTCATTGAGCTCATTGTTATTGCCTTAAATTAATACATTGTTTAAATGACCGCATTGTTAGCTAACTGCGTGATGTGTACATGTGCATTTCTGAAATTACCTCATTTGGAAACAGTCACCTCTGATGACAAATGACTCTAAATTGTAACGTTGGCATGCTTTTTCTGTAAAGCTGCTTGGAAACGATATGTATTATGAAAAGCACTGAACAAATAAATGTGAATTGAATTGAATTAAATGAATAAAAAAGATGATACTTATTGCACTCCTATTATCTGCACCTCTTTAAAGTGTTTACCATGTTAGTGTGGTTAAAATGTGGCATATTTGGTTTCACCCTTCAACCTTTTCGTGAGGTCTGTGGTTATCAAACATAGATCATGATTGTAGGTTTCCTCCAACTGTTAGCATATGTTTACTTGGCTTTTTGTTTGTACACTCAAATCCACACACAATGACATCATCCTCTTTTTGGACTTTAGACTATGATATCATATGTTTGAGCAATGTGTCATCTGCATTTTTTAATGCACTGCTCCCATCTTCCCATCACACTGGTTATGTCATTTTCCCATGAGTAAGGCATTCTCTCACCGGATTGTTTTACCTTGGCTGGGTCAGCACACTCAGAGACGGATCAGAGTTGTTTTGCCAACACCTGTGCTTGTTCCTATTGGCTGGGGATTCAGGTGTGACTGTTGACTCACCTGGGATTGAATGAGCCGGTGTCCATTTAATAGAAACGTGTTTAACAGTGCATTTTATAGAGGGTTGGCAAAGACATAGCTAGTAAAATAGTATATAGCTTTAGTATAAACTACTGCAAGACTGTGTAAAACTGCAGAAGTAGACTGTACATCATAATTCATTGCCCTAGAATCCCTTGAAAAAGTCAAACAAAGCAAATGAGGCGTTTTATTCTGATCTCATAATTGTCTTTGCAATTGCAAGCCAGTAAAACTGCATTATTTAAAAGCATTTTTCCTCACAAAAAGTATGCTACCAGTATCATAAAAGCGCTTGTTGGGTCAAAAGTTGGCAGACCATTTAAAATCTCCCTATTCCCCGGTGAAATGTGAGTAGCATTAGCTCTTCTCTCTTCCTCTGTTTTTCTGTGTAAACACCTGAGAATGACTAACCCATATCTCATGACCAGCCTGCAGTGCTGCGAGCCCTGTGTCCTGCATTCTCCAGGAAATGAGGCATGATGCGTGCCATCACCCAGACACAACCCCTCAGGAACCAGGAGCACAGATATAAAACAGACTGTTAGCTTAACACACAGCATAGCTGGGTCACAAGGAAAGGGTCAGCTTTCATATGATTGTAAATTAAATTGACATCATGTTGTGGATGCATCTCTTTGTTATTTCCTTTAGTTGGTTTACCCTTCTTGAATATAATATACAAAGATTGCTTGCACTAAGGCTTGATAAATAAGAGAGTGTGCTCTTATGCAGTAGATATGGGTGTGCTTTGTGGTTTGTTTGCTTAGGTGTACTGAATATTTTTGTTTTTGTTTTTTAGGATGTTGCTATGCGATTGCTAAGGTGTTCTGGGTGGTTGCGTAGTGGCCAAAAGAGTCCACCTCAAAGTATCCCCGACTCAGAGTATTCCCAGGAGTCTCCTGCATATTGATAGCAACTCCCAGATGGCCACAAATTATATACAATATCCCCAAAATCGAGCGAGTGTTTTCAGGTGATTCAACTGGAAGTTGTCAGCAGAGATGCATCTACTGTTTTCACCTGGTATACATGCGTTTTGAATGAGTCTTCTTTGACAACTTCTGTTTGAATTTCATCACACTCTACAAAACATCACTTCTGTGGAATACTATACGGATGAGTACTATTGAATGAACCGACCCGCTGCTTACGAGTGAGCGGGAAAGAAATGGAGAAGGAAGTATAGCTGTGATTTCTAAGTGAAAGGTCTCATTAAATGAGGGATTAAAACAGTGTGAATAGAAAAGTGCCAGTAATGGGGTACAGGAAAACATTAAATAAAATGCTCTCTTTTTGTTCTACTGAAAATGTGCTGGTAGCCCACTGTTGCTATAGTAACGAACTACACTTTTAAGTGCATTTGATCGACAGATAAATCATGCGATATTATTTCACTGTTGCTAATGTTGAGGTTATTTCAAATTTTGCGTCATACATTTAGTTTTACTGCATTGTTAAAGAGGGCAAGCTTTACCATTCAACTGAACTGTGTGCATGCATTTTAGACACTTACATTGTTCTTGCTCCATCCATGCTCTGGTATTATCTATTTCAGGAGCTACCAAAATTACAATTCAAAATCAGAATATGAACATGGCTCACTTACATTCACTAAAATATTGAAACGTTTGTGATACACTCCAAAAAAAAGCAACTGGGTTGTTTTAACCCAGCAGTAGGGTTAAATGTTTGCCCAACCTGCTGGGTAGTTTTATTTAACTCAACTATTGTTTAAAAATTACTGTATTGCTTAATTAAAATTAACCCAAAGTATGTTGGAAATGAACATTTATTAATGTTCAATGGATAATTATTAAACAATAAACATTTATTACATTGCTTATTAATAAATTTATATTAATAAACTATGAAACTATGAAATTTATATCAATAAAATATTAAAGCTTATAAATAAACATTCACCTTTTGTCTATTATTGTTGTCTCTAATTGCATCTGGTTTCTAATTTTGCAACTATTTTGGGTTCATTTTAAACTAGCCATATAGCAATTTTTAAACAATAGTTGGTTTAAATAAAACTACCCAGCAGGTTGGGCAAACATTTAACCCAACCGCTGGGTTAAAACAACCCAATCGCTGGGTTTGTCCATTTTCAACCCAACTTGGGTTGTTTTTAACCCAGCATTTTTTAGAGTGTACCGATTCAAAATTCGAGCGCCAGTCATTAAATGTCAAAGCACGGTTTAAACGCTCCGCCCCCAGCTGAACTGGAAGTTTTGATTGGTTTTGCACCCAAATCAGACATGTCTGTTATTGGCTGAAGAGCAGGGCTCCACTGCAATAAACATGAAATACCAGCTCACCCTGTTGCTCCGTCAGCACCTTTGTCAAAGAACTTTGTACTTTTGGTGAAAAATGAATACTTTATTTTGAATCAACCCAAGTAAAAGTACCACAATTTAATTATACTCGAGAAAGTAGAAAAAAATAAAAAATGTACTCAAGTACTGTAACGAAAGTATTTGTAATTATTTCGCTTCCAGGGTAGTGCTCCTGTTATTTCAGCCTCAAGTAACACCAAATAAGCCAAAAGTAAGCTTACATCCAAGGGGGAAAAAATCTCTATTTTGATGCTACACATCATAGGGGTCACATGTAAGTTTACAATAAATAAATCTTGACGGGACGTTGACTTGACCGACATTGAGCGCAAAACCTATTTTCATTCTGGATACACTTTACCAGTCCTCATCGCTCATGGTACTGACAGCTTACTGTGACAGAGCTCTAGCCATGATGAGTGGCAGACAGGAGACTGCTGGAGACTATTGCCTATGCCCTAGAGAGCTGCCAGACACGGCTTCCTATCAAGCAGGCCGGAAGGAAGCCGAGTGTGTCAACACAGCACCGCACACCTCACTCATCCGAGCGCTAATGGATGAAGACGCCGCAGCTGTCCTCAGAGAGGGAAATAGAGTAAAAAAACATAGCGAACATTAAACTCCGTTTCCCAGCAGGCCTAGTTTTTCTGCTCCAAAACAACAACATGGAAAACAACAACACAAATCATTACTGACAGACAGGTACCCAGGTGAGTTCTAATAGGAATCAACCACTTGTTGTTAACCTCTACAGTCACCTGAAATGACTTTGTGGTTCAGACAACATCTGAAGGGTTTTAGGCTAGTGTTCCGGATGAAGAGATAACATGGTTTCCTCAAAATAGGAAAGTGATTCTGAGGTGATTCCAGTTAGAGCTTACAACTAGTTGTCTGTGTACATTAGCCAATCTATCACGGTGCTAGCAATGCTTTTAAACTACAGAAGGGAAAAGATGAAGAATTCAATAATCAAGTGTCAGGGTGAACAGCAAATCAAGCTTTACCCAAAAGCACCAGCATGGAATTTTCTGACAAAGACTTGACGGCTTCGGATTGGTTTCCCTTGTGTGACTTAATTAGCGGTCCAGGCCAAGCTCAATGAAGCAGCTCTCTGGGACTTTCTGAGTGGAGGTGCGAAAATCTGGGTCAGTGGGGCTGGGAGAACGTTCAGGTTTTCATGCCAGGGGTCTGAGCTTCCTCTCGCACTATCAACCACTGACAGACTCCCCGATAAGACAGGGGCAAACCTTGGCCCTGGTTACTGCAGCTGGCCAGCTCAGTTAGCATTCCCATCAATTCCCTCTAATCCTGGAATTTAGCTCTGTCCCTTGCCCAACCTAACCAGAGACCAGCCACATTCCTCTGCTGGCACACCATGGCACTATATTTGAACAGAGAGCAACTCTCACAATGGCCTAGCAACAATTTGCAGACTTGCATCGGCACAACCAAAGTCATTCCCTGCTGACGAGGCCGTGCAAAGGAATGGTGCTAATTACATGCCATCGCTAGTTCTTTTTTGGGCCACCGCTTGTTCATTCTGTTGAGCCACCATTCACAGTTTATCTTTACCCTTTTAGTTTTCCATGTAAGCTGAGGTTCACTCACATTAACTTCCCCCTGCTTCAATTATGCTGCAACCTGTCCTCATAAAAACCCATCGCATGTATCACAGGTTACAGCCTGAAAGAGATCCATCACCTGCTGATCCCATACGTTTCGGCAGCAAGGGCCATTTTTGACAAGGCAGTTATTAGTGGCACAGTAGACGGAAGGTAATTAACCACAATATAGCGTCACAACATTTGTTCCGAATGGTTCCTCATCACCAGAGAAGCCATTTTCTCTCATTCCCAAGGTCAGATTGATGAGATGGCCCACTGTGCCACTGGAACCTGACAACAGGGTGCTGCAATTACCGCTGTCCTTGATATTTAATGGGGAATGAGTGCAGTAACCTTTAGTGTTTGCTTGTGAGACCCCCCTTCTCACCCACTTTCCCCTCCTCTGGCTCTCTCTCCTCCGAGGGGCGGTCAGAAAACAGAAGGATCACTTTGGAAAGACATGTGAAGTGTGTTTGCGTGCCAGGCGGTGCCGTGGGAGCAAGGGAGTGTGTATGCACACACACATACACTCACAGATTCTGCCAAATGGATGCATGTCAATGCTGTTTGGGTTGACAAGGGACTTACTTGTGGGCCAGAGGGTAGACAGAAGTGCAAAAGTAAAAATAGTCAGTCTCCTCTGCTAACTCTGCACTAGTGACACAAAGAATTTGACACATTTTTCATCAAATTGTGACATGTATTTAGCTTGCATGGTAAGCTCAGTGTATATTGCTGGGTAAGACTTGATACTTGATTTTAGTAAGTACCATAGTGTTACCGCGGTCTTGTAATACGATGGTATTCTTTCAAGTACCTTGCCTTTTAAATACAGGGGCATTTTTTAAACCTTATCAGATCATGAATACTAATTAGGTGATGTAACATGATGTAACAGCAGTAGACCTAACTGTTTTGCTGAGGGGCAGGTACGTAAGTGGGCTCTAGCTTTAATAGGATTATTTATCACTTGCACATTTGTTCAGTCCACTCTTAGTGCAACTGGTTAACAGTGTCTTGCTTGGGTTTTAAAGTCGTAATTTTATGCGGTAGGGTACTACAAAAACCTCTTAAAGACCCCCTGTGGTGAAGATCAAGTTTGTAATGTTGTTTATATGTCTACATTATGTTTTTAATATGCTTTAAGACAAACCATGTGCAAATTCATAAGTCAACACCATTGCTGAGTATTTTCTCCTTAAAACTGCAGTGAAATCGCTGGTGTCTGCGACATCACAAACTACCTTACATTCAAGCTATTTTAAGACATAAAGACGTTTTTTTCACAGGGAAAAAAACATTTAAATATGACATTTTGGTGATCAAAGATGAGTTTTAAGAGATACAATTATTGACAACAGGGGGAGTTTAATATATGTTTAATCTTAAAATATAAAGCAGTGTTATAATGCACCACCATATACAGAGTACCACTGTATAACTGCCACAGTTTTTGTAAAGGTAGTTACCTGATTTTGTTTCTTCATTAATCATTAATGTTGACTATGACATTGCGTTTCTGCCAGTCAATACATTTAAATTCATGTTGTTACCTATAACATTTGGCATCTGATACGCACATATGCACACAATACAATGCGCCTTGTGTTTTTGACTAACAACTAACAGCTAATTAACGTTCATGAACCCAATCAGAAGTGATTGTGCCAGTGTTTAGGCAATGTTATAACAATGACAAATGACAGTTGACTCAGTCCCAATGTGAAGAAGAAAATCTCTACACCATCTTCCATCTACATACCTTTAGAGTTAAAACTGACAGACAAATCTTGCCTGTCATCACTGCTCTCAGTCAAGTGGACACCATTTGCAATGCCAGTATTATGGAAAATGTCCCGCATGTAGTTGCTTCTCTCCTGCGCTAAATTGTAAGTTGGAACCAAGCCACAGTATGCAGCATGTTTGACAGCTTTAAAGATCCATCTTTCATTTTTGTACCTCTCTAGAGTGCTCTGCAAAAGACAAGTAAGAAAAACTCCCTCAACATCCTGCAGAAATGAGAAGTGCCTTATGTAACAGTGGCTTACCTTCTCTCATCACCATATGCTGTGAGTGTTTACTTTAGCACTTGTTTTCTCTGGATCCATGGACATGAACACATGAAGATAGTGAATGATGATCTATGTTCCTGGCATTCCTAGGCACCATTGTCGTCATGGTCCACTGTGAACATACAGTCATGCAATTAATAACAACAAACATGTATGTCTTATCTTTCTCACGCCATGTGTCACTCAGGTAGCATTGCAAGGAGGAATGTTTTACGATGGGGCCTCTGTTTGAAGTACATCACATGCCCAGGACTGGATTAAATGGGCTTGATAGAAGTTGTGTTGAAGCATGCCAGTGGCCACAGAGGCTGTTTTCACATTTCACCGAAACCACCGCAAAGTGTGAAGGGAATATTACATTTAAATGAAATCAATAACTTCTTATCCACTTTACAATCTCTTCTAAACACCAGTGCAGAATCTATTGAAAATAACAATCAATTCTTACTTTTGAACAATGATTGAGGCTGACCATATTGTTTATGCTCTATCTACATCTTCAGCCATTGTCCACTGAGGTCTTGGTGGTAGAATGGGACTTTTTATTCTCTGTGATAAACTTTTGACCTCAGTATGCTTTCCTGAAAGGCTGCTTGACCTCTGAGAGTCTAAGAAACAGAAGACTGAGACATTTATGCTCCAAGGTCTGGCAGTAGAAATGTCAGATGTTGCAGTCTGATCTTGGCAAAGTTTATCTCTTAAATAACTGTTATATCTTGAGTTTATCTACCTGGTTGAATGGGATTAGTTTTCAATTCATATGTCTGTAAAGTAATAGTTAATTACAGACATGAAGTAACAATTTTAACCAAGGGGGACTTTGGGATTCCCTGCCACAACCTCCCACACACCCACTTCCACCACTACCAACCTGGAAACGCAAAGTCGCGCTACGAAGCATCTTGTCATTTTCTGGTGTCTTCTCATTAGTCAATGTCCATTTGAGGCACTTGGAGAGCTTGATGTATGATACATGGCAGCAGAGAGTAGATTTACAAGCTTTTAACCAGATTTGTCAGTTTGCGCTACATGTTGCTTTTATAGGTGGTTATACATTCAGAACATTTTATTAAATGGAAAAAAAGACTTTTACTGGCAGAAGAAAAAGTCTTGAAAAAGGTTACTGACACAGACCATTTGGATGTGATGAAAATCACAGAGAAGCTTTGGTAATTATTGCATTACTTCATCTCCCTATTTAAAGGGGTCATGAATTGAGAAATCAACTTTTCCTTGAGCTGTTGATATATAAGAGGTCATCGTATTATTAGAATATCCTGTAAGTTTCAGGACTAAAACTTTCCTTGTTAGTCCAAAAAAAGCTTTTATTGACACCAGGCCCAGCGAACGACTTATCCATGAATATGCCTATCTATAGGTGAAACACCACCTCCACAGAAGAAATCAATGCCTACTTCATCAATGCAATGTTAGCCCCGCCCACTAGTTTCTTAGTAAGATGAAGCGAAGAGAAGAGCGATACGGGACTAAAAATAACATTACCTTTCAAAGAATCCTAATGCTAGAAATATGATTATTTATTTTCAGCAATGTGAATGTCTCAGTTGAGCTTTATTAATTTGTATTTGGTACATTTCACTGTGGATTCTTTGGTAAATCACATTCCGGCGCAGGCTTTGCAAACAGACTTTTACAATATGAACTCGGCAGTAATGCAACAACATGTCAGTAACTGTGTTAATTCTGATATTTAATGTTTCATGTACAGTCAAATGTTCTTTGTCTATGTGCCAGTACATCAAACCAGTGAATAACAGTCAACTTCACGTTGTTTCTCTTAGTAGGATGAAAATCTGTTATTTAAATGGTGATTAAATTATATACAGAAAGCGATCAAAGAACGCTCCCTTTACAATCGCTAGAGCTGTCAATCAAATTCAAATCAGAGGGCTCAGAAATCAGGGTAAGAAAATGGCTTTTATTTTTAAATTATGACAATATTTGATTTTAAATGCATACTAACATTATAAGTGCACCCCATGAAACATTATAAAACAATAAAACGACGCAGTTCATGACCCTTTAACACTAATCCCACTTGAACAGGGCTTTCCGTAGTAAACAAACGTGAGGGAACAAATTACAGTACTATTTTGCAATAAAGACAAACTTGGCACAGCACCGAGATCGCTGACTTAGTGAAGGACTATAAAATGAGACACTGGTGTTTAGAGAGGAATGTGTAATCTGTCAGTATCCATACAGGACCACTGTACTAGGAGAGGACCGGCTCAGACTTGTCTCTAGAACATTGCAACAAGGATGTCACTGTGTTTGCTGCCATGTCAGGTTGCGTATCTGGTGGCAGATTTGTAAATCCAGGTATTTGGGATCAGAAATACCTCAACTGCCACTATTTCCTGACAATCACCAAGTGAAGAAAACACTGATATCCTGAGCTATTTTCAGGAATTTCCATGATGTGCGTGTGTCAAGCTCACATCACGTCCTCTGGAGAGAGGGGAGACTGGTGATATTTTGTGCGCAGAGCTTCGTTATCGGCTCATTGGTGATTCTCGCTGCAGGCACCCACCATGCGTGTTCATAAGCGTGGAACTTACTCTGGCTTTGATGAGAGATCATTAGCACCAGGTCATGACTGATGCTTCCACAGTCTCCCAGCACTCTTGGATACATTTTTGCTTTATCTGTTTTTCCCTCCAATCCCTGATAAAAAAGAGGCGTAGTATCGCATGAGATAGCGAGAGGTGCTCAGAAAAGATGAGGTGATTGCCAGTTGCCACTTCACTCAACTGCATTTTAATTTTCAACGTCGCCTGGGGGACAAAAAAAAAAAAAAGACAGAAAAGAAAACCTTGTCTCGCGAATGACTTCAGTGAAGGAGCCGGAAACATGGAAGTGAAGAAGATTCACTGGCAGGTATTTCAGAACAAATCACCTGCATAGAAGGCGTCTCACTCCCTAATGGAAATCCATATTCATCTTGGTCCTGATTTGTCCCACGAGGCCTCAGATCTGGCTGATTCCACATCGTCTTATCAATTTTCCCATCCCCTTTCTCCCTCATCAGTCGTTCTACTCTGTTTCCTGGCCGCGAGGACGCTGCTGCATCATATTGCATCGCCATGGAGACATCCAACCACATATGAGGCGTGTTATACGATTATTAATGACAAAGCATGAAGTACCCGTATGAATATGTAGATAAGCCAGCTGCATATGGTTTTCATATGAACTGGATTGATTCCAATCTCTGACGTCTAGCTTGACTGATGGTGCCGTCAGTGTTATTTAATATGCCTGAAGTCTGTTCCTCTCTGTAATAATGTTTGAGCGCATACAAAGTCATCTGCTTCGACTCTAATTATTAGTAGGCAATCCATGTTTCTCCAGTGACATTCATTGAAACGACTCCTCTGTACTATAAAAAACCCCTACAAACAAAAATCCCAGCATGCCCTACTTTCTGCAGCAAGTTTGTGAGTGTTTACTTGTTTCTGCTGTCCTTCTCTAAAGGGCACCTTCACTTGTGATGCAGCGAGAGAACATGGAGACATGCGATGGCGTACACGATAGGAGAAATGAAATATTACAGTGGGAAAGATCATATTTATTAAATCCCCTTGGCTGGGGCTGGACCCGAGCCAACTGTTGCTGTTCACTTCCTATCACCCGTAACGAGTCTGCAGCGGATGAATGAGTGCACAAGACGTTAGAAAAGATAAAACCAGATTGCATATTAAGAGAGCATAAGGGACATCATATTAAAAACAGAAGCAATCTCAGTATCATCTAAAACACTGGGAACTTCCCCCACCCACTTGTCATGGATTATAGTGTGCTTGCTGGGTTACTTCAATTGTTCCTTAAGGTCACTTAAAGGAGAATGAAAACTCTTTCTTTGATTGCATAACCGAGATTCATACAAGACTGTTTTCTTGTATTCTGGGACAAAATGTCATTTTGTAGGAGCCACTTACTGAGGGCCAGATTTACTAACAGCTTTTGGTGTTAAAATCTACTATCAGGATTTACTAAAGATGCTCAGTGAAAAATTAGTGCTGAAAAGGCGTGGACAGGGTTAATTTTGCATATGCATTTGTAGGAGTTTCCCTTTCAGATGCAAAATTATGGGAGAAGAGTATTTAAACCAGGGATGGACAACTCCGGTCCTGGAGGGCCAGTATCCAGCAGAGTTTAGCTCCAACCCTAATCAAACACACCTGAACCAGCTAATCAAGGTCTTTAAGATTAGTAGAAAGTTATAGGCAAGTGAGTTTTTATCAGGGATGGAGATAAACTCTGCAGGACGCTGGCCCTCCAGGACCAGAGTTGTCCATCCCTGAGTTAAACGAATCATGCAAGGTTATTTACTAAGGTTTGTGCTACTCAATTTACTGGTATTTGCACCATTATTTAACACCCCCCAAAAAGCATGTCTTAAACCAGATGCTAATTTGCGCTGCTCTTGGTAAATTGCATTGGTCATTGTGGAAATGATCTGACGGACTTTAATTTGCATATTGTCAGTAGATCATCGGTGCTTTTTTGGATTGTCTCTTTCATGCTAATTGGCCCTATTTACTAAATCTGGCCCTTATTCTGTTAACTGTCATTGTCTCGGTAGCAGGATATTTTTTCTCGCTTTTATTTATCTATTTTCCCCATCCCATATTTTAGTGATCATCATAAATTAGGTATCATTCAACAGATTAAACAGTCAAATTTCAAAATCATTTTGAAATCGGATATTGTGTTACTTTTTTAACAGGCTCAATTTTTGTGATATCTACTTCAAATTTGGAACACAACTTGGTTAGGCATATAGCTTTGATTTTCTAGCAATTTTAGACACTGGATTATTTTGTAAAATATATTTTGTATACATTTTGCTTTACAGTAAACTTATAAACTTATATTTACCCGTTCATTTTTTAACGTGTTTTCACTTCTTTTAAAAGAGATCCTTTAGGTGTGTATTCTAAAACATTCATGAATTACAACTATTTAAGTTCAGATCTATTCTCAGAAATGGCGGTGACAGTTAACAGGGTAAAGCAGGGATGCTGCTTTCTAACTACATTTTACAGTAAGTAGAGTATTTCAGCTGTTTTCTAAACACTATAACTTTTCCAGTAACAAGCTGTGGGTTTTTGGGAACAATTTATGCAATCCAAATGCTGCTTTTTTCGCAATGTATTCCTCACAATGCCTTAGGACGGGCTTATACGGTACATTTGTAGCTTGTGTACGTTGCCGCCAGACTTTTTAGTGCGGAAAGCAGTGTTGCTCTTATGGTAAGGGCTCGCACTGTGTGAAAGATATTAGGGGTAAATCTGGGCTGTGTTTCTGATGCAAAAGCTGTCATTATCACCATAGTTCAATGATTCAGAGTTTCCCAAAAACCAGTTGAAACAAACATTTGCAAACAGCATTGTAAACTTGTTTGGCTGGAACTACAGCTCTTGACCTTTGGTTAGAAGAATAGTTTCTTATTAGTATGACAAGTATATTTAGATCATGTTCTTAAGCAAAATAAGCAAGCTAAAATGCAGTGCAATATTGTTCATTCCATATTAAATAATTCATTCTATATATTGTAGCAACACAACAGTCAACGCTGTTTTTGAAGAGTGCACATGTGTGTAAATGCATATGGGAACCCCAGCATATGACGTAAGAGGGAACACGCTATAAATCAAACATCAACATTTTTAAAAAGTCATTTGTCATAATGTCTTTCTATTTCACCAGGAAATATGTCTAGAAAAAGAAAACTGTGTCAAGTCAAATATGTCAAAAACTCGTCAAGTCATTTCACAGTCTTTAATGAGCTACTTGTAAAATAAGTGACTCACAAAAATCCCTCGGATCTCCCTGTGCTGTTTTTATTTATTTATTTATTTATTTATTTACACATCCGTTTGACTCTGGATGACCTGGAAATATCAGTGAATTCAAAAGTGTGTCCAGGAAAAGTCATGCAAATTAATACATGTTAATAGTTAATGGATAAGTCAATTAAGTTTTTATTTGTAGGTGAAAATTATATGCTGCAATATATGCTGTATCCATTTATATCTCTGCTGTCTTTAGCAATGTTTTGTTCATCTTTAACTCTTTTCTGTTAAATCCACATATGGTATTATAGTTTTATTAAAGACTTTCCAGACATCAGTGGAGAATTGAACAGTGTCACTGTTATTTCTGTTGTGAGCCAAGGCAGTAATGAGTATCATCTCCATGCGCTCGTCGTGTGGCCCGTGCGTCAGCTGAGAGTCATATTTGTTCAGGGTTGTTATCCACTCTGGGAGAACAGCTTTTGGTAAACAAGAGAAAACAGGCCTCCTTCACATAAAATGCATCTAAGGGTCTGAGCGACGCTCGAAGCAAGGAGCATCAATTTGCCATCGTCTCCTTACACGCCTGAGTGCGGTAGACAGCTTTCCCTGAAAAAGCTCTCATGAAGCAGGAATCAACGGTGGTTGGAGATCAATGGGAGGCGATCTGCTCACTGAAATGTGATTTTTTTATTTTCCTCTTTTCGTATGTGGCTTGTGATATGCCAGAATGACTTGCTCACACAGGGAGGGGGACTTCTGATAAACCCTGAGGCCATTCTTTCTTTTTTCCAAGGAATTTGTAGCAGATGCAGACCATTGCATATTCTCAAGAAGTCGAGCAATGATGGTGAAAGCATATGCATCATTCATCTGAAAAATATTCATTTTTGGCAATGCTTGAAAAGAACTATTATTACACAGTTATGCTTCTTTTGTTTTATCAGCATTTCGATGTTTTTTGAATGAAAAACATCCAGCTTGTTAAGATCTGATTTTCCAAACATCACATTTTCACAGGAAACAGCCTGTCGCCTTTAACCTTTGTCATTACTCACTAGAAATGTGAGATACAAGTGGGCCGAAATTGGAGAACCCGTGGCTGTGAAAATGAAATATGGACACCTGACAGTCCTTTTGGCCTCTATCTAGAATTCAATTTCACTTCTCCCAACATATGTTGAAGATAACAGAACATTTACTCCAGTGGAGCTCATCAGCGGCTATTACTACAGCTCATACTCTGATTTAGCTACTTACAAACCTCTAACCTTAAAGGGGTCCTTGATTATGATTTCACTTTTTTAACTTTAGTTAGTGTGTAATGCTGCTGTTCATCTGCAAAGATACAATGCTGAAAGGACTACAACAAGCGGCTTATAGGGACTACAATGATCATTAACCCCAAAATTTACATAAACCCCCCCCCCCCCCCCCGAGAACACGCAACAAAGGGGGCGGGGCCATGTTGGGCTGCTGTAGAGAAGAGGAAGAGTTGTTGTAGTAGAGTGTTGTTGTCATGCCGTCATTTTACGCCGGACTGCTTCACAAACGAGGGTCAATTCAACACAAAAGATGAACATGACGGCACATGCTAGTGGATGAGTTGAATCAACTCCACAGCAACTACATCAATTTATCCACTAACCATTCAGAAACGTCTAAAAGTTGTAACTTCTTCCTGAGTCTCTCCATCAGTGTCGACTCCGGTTTGAACAATGTAAGGCTGAACACTTTCCTCATTTTGACTGCGTGAGATTCTCCAGCTTTGTTGTTGTTGAGCTGTTAAAGCTCCGCCCTCTTCTGGAAAGGGGGCCGGGAGCAGCAGCTCATTTGCATTTAAAGGGACATGCACAAAAATGGCATGTTTTTGCTCACACCCAAATAGGGGCAAATTTGACAAGCTATAATAAATGATCTGTGGGGGATTTTGAGCTGAAACTTCACACATTCTTCAGACACTAGAGACTTTTATTACATATTACATTTTATACATATAAGATATTACATCTTGTGAAAAGAGGTATTATAGACCCTCTTTAAGTATTAAACCAAGGCAATTCAATTCATTCATCACTATTTATGTTACATACAAGAATGAGACTTAGTGTATATGGTAAACTTACAGTACAGGGTTTTATATATATATATATATATATATATATATATATATATATATATATATATATATATATATATATATATATATATATATATATACACACAGTATAAAGAATTGGGGTAGGGCATAAGCAGTCACTTAGAACAGGGTAAATGCATAGCAACCATTTTCTGAGGAAAGTGTAAAAATGTAGTTTTTCCTCTATTCTCAGTGCAGAGTATTTCTGACTATGTGGTTCTTTAATAAACAAAGAGCCATTTATATTCCCAGAGACATATTTGTTGTGTAAGAGAAGGCAGATAAAATGGGATATTTATCTTATCCTCATTTAGTTGGATGCTTCTCGCCCACTTTCTTAGAGGGGTCGCATCACCACGGCGATTATGTTTGGAACAGCTGAGATAGTTATTCTTTTTTAGGCTAGATGAAAAAGCGTTACTGCAGTCCATGTGGGGGGTCTCTCATTCTCTTTAAGTCTGTTGCTAACAGCCCTTCTCAAGAGACTCGCGCTTATATTCAGCAAGCTAAAACTGCCTACAAAGATCTCTCTCATCTCAGCTCTCTCTCTCTCTGTCACACACAAAAAGTTTCACAAGATACTGTCATCTGATGTTTGTCTCCTGCAAGGCAGTTTTTTGGTGTGATTTTGTTAAAACCTGAGGTAAAATTGGCCCGGAACGATTCAGAACATCATTCTGGCATGTTTATTTTAAAGAGACCATATTAGGCTCTTTGACAAAGTCTTTAATTTGTTTTTGGGCTCTGCTACAATACGTTTTCATACTTGAAACCTTATTTTTCACATATTTTACATTATTGCTTAAGGTGTATCACACATAGAAGTATCTACACATGACAATAATGTTAATACAATAATGTATTATAGCCACAGATGTTTGGATCATACTATTTCATTGATCGATTTTGCAGTGCAGTCAGCTGACTGGAAACTATGGCCATGAATGTAATGCAAAAAGTCCATTACTTGAATGCACTTTTGCTTCGTAAAAAATTGCTGACACTTGGTGTAGCACATTACTTTTAGCAGCATCCACATACTTTTTTTGTGTGCACATGTTGTGTAATAGCACAAAGCGGCCTTCGTGAGCAATGAAAAAGCGAACTCAACAAATCTTAATTTACTTGGCTCTGACAGTGACTCGCTTTTTAGGAGCTTAAACTCTTCTTGGAGATCCTCCATAAATATAGACACGCTTCTTGGTAATATTTTAGCTCTCGATCACCGACACTGACGCCAGATCCCACTTCCGCTAACTACGAGCTAATCGATAGGGAATTGTGATTGGACGGTAATTTTGTTTTCCAAAATATACTGTGATGTGATTGGCTACCTTAGATTACTCTTCCCGTGTGACTACAAGACTACTACTTGCTCTATCACTCAGCAATAAAGACATTTTTAGAAAAGACATTTTTTAGACATTTTTTTTCATATTAAGTGGCAGATGGCTTGCTCGCCCTACCATTTGTTTTACAATGTTAAATATTTTAGAAACAAAATTGTGCTACTTTTGTTAGTTAGCTAAAGATTAAAAGGTTAGTTCACCCAAAAATAAACTTTCTGTCATTAATTACTCACCCTCATGTCGTTCCACACCCGTAAGTCACGTCGACTGTTTTAACAATGTCTTTAGTACCTTTCTGGGCTTGAAATTTGCAGTGACGTTGCTGCCTACAGGAAGTTCAGATACCTCTCGGATTTCATCAAAAACATATTAATTTGTGTTCCGAAGATGAACGAAGGTCTTACGGGTTTCAAGCGACATGTGGACGAGGAATTAATGACATAAATTTCATTTTTGGGTGAACTAATCCTTTAATTACTTTTATTTTTGGTTAGTAGCTTATAGTGTCAATATGTTCTTACCTTTTTAAAGGAGTGTTTGATTGGACTTTATCTAGTGTCATTAATTAGTAGCTTAGCAATAAAGAGCTTCCCCAACAAACTACATCCAGTTTACCATACAGAGATTGTGTGTGTTGTGAAAAAGGATATTGGCCCATGTAAATACTTGCATAAATGTACTGTATGTACACATAAGTGTGCACTGACATTTTTTTGAGACGTAGACCTTCCAAAACAGGAACCACCAGCCAAAGGTCTTAGTTTATAGTAGAAATGTTACTAATCCCTCTAAGCATATGAACACAACGAGTCACGTCACCAAAAAATTCAATTTCCACAGTGTGGTGGGACTCAAAAGAACATTCAAAGGAAGTTTTGATGTCCTGTGATGATCACAAGAGATCATTAATCCAGCCTTAGTCTGTGAGAGCGGCTGTGAACAGCCATCACTAAACCAAAGATGTGTTTCACCTCCATGCCCGGAGACGCATCATATGATTTATTGTTTGCTCAAGTAAGAAAGGTACACATAATGTCACCAGACTATCCACCTATTCTCTCCTCTGCTGCAGGTCGAAATGTTTTGCTTGAAAAATGTGCTGCCTTTCTTAACCATAAATTGTTATTTGACATCTAATGCATTGATATATTTTTTAAGTTTAACTGAAATGTTCAAATACTTTTGGGCCACTGTGTTTAATAATTTTATAGACATAAGTCCAATAAATGCAAAGTTATTTGCATATACGCCATTTTTAGATAAATAATTTGAACTTGTGACTTAAATTCAAATGAATGGAGATTTTGCATGTGTGCTGAGAGGGAAAGAGAGAGAGAGGCCATTATTTAGCTCTGTGTCTGTTCGCTGTGCTCACAGTTTCCTGTTTGCAGTCAATAAACAGGATACTGCTGCGTCATCTTAGACATCTCAGCTATAGACAGGATACACATGCTAACGTGTTTAGCAAACATGCAATAATACAAATATACAGGAACATCATGAGCAGATAAAAATTGAAATTGAAAACATCTCAATGCTTTTAAATTAAATTAGGTCTACTGAATTAAGCAGTGTTTTTCACTAATGGATATGCATTCTTTATGACTGGAATATACCGGAAATGTTACACTTAATTTTGATGGTCCCTTTTAGACATTCTGTAGACTATAAACGCTGCACCTACACGTCAACTAACTCTCATTAGAGTATTAGTAGACTGTTAGGGTTCTGGTTAGTAGAATAAGACGACATGTACTTGCAAAGATATTTATAGTCAGTACAATGTCTGATGGGGGATCATCAAAATAAAGTTATTAAGCAGACAAAATACTAATTCTCAACTGATCCTCTAATGAGAGTTAGTTGACATGTAGATGCAGCGTTACTTAGTCAACAGAGTGTCTAAACTGAAGTGCAACCAAAGCGATTACAAATCGATTCCTGTCGCAATGGATGATTCTTGAGAAGAATACAGACCAGATGTTATTAGTCAAAGGTCTTTCTACACTAATCTTGACGCAACACTCTAAAAGTTTAGCAGTGCGACTAAACTTACATCATCAATCTATGTTTTCCTATGCATCTGCTTTATGACCTCCCACCTCACAACATTGGCTGATGACTTCATTGTTTCTCTTCCCAGATAATCGGTCCCACCGTGAGACAATGACTCCCCCGTGCACCTCCCCCAACCCTAGACCCCTCCACCGCTGGCACTAATGAACGACTCCATCCTTTCCTCTGTCAGAGGTTCAGCCCACATCCTTTCTCGTTTCCTACTATGTTTCCCATCCTCCTCGTGTATCCTGCCTCCTGCCTGCCTCTCAAATCTGGAGACAAACTTCCTTAATCTCCCCTCCAGAACTACCCCCCCGCCCCTCGTCCCACCCGCACCCATGCTGCACGCTGCCAGGAAGTTGCACCTGCTTGAAACGGCTTGACTTCCTGCCTACTGCTAAGCTGTGTTATTGATTCAAATCTCAGTTCCATTGAATTCAAGGCACCACAGATGATGAAACATTCCCTGGAAATCATGCTTTCAAGAATCTTATTTTCACTGGTCTATGGTTTAGAAATAACAATACCTCTTTTCTTTTCCTTGACTTTTTTTGGCTTCAGATTTCTGAAAGTCCAGGCCAACTTCTTTCCCATAATCTACTTATTCTACAAGTTATATCTAATGTATGTATGTACACTCTAAAAAATGCTGGGTTAAAAACAACCCATGTTGGGTTGAAAATGGACAAACCCAGCGATTGGGTTGTTTTAACCCAGCAGTTGGGTTAAATGTTTGCCCAACCTGCTGGGTAGTTTTATTTAACTCAACTATTGTTTAAAAATTACAGTATTGCTCGCTTAAAATGAACCCAAAATATCTTGGAAATTAACATTTATTAATGTTTAATAAATTAACATTTTAATTTCATTTTAGATTCATTTTAAGTCAGCCATATAGTCATTTACAAACAATAGTTGGGTTAAATAAAACTACCCAGCAGGTTGGGCAAACATTTAACCCAACTGCTGGGTTAAAACAACCCAATCGCTGGGTTTGTCCATTTTCAACCCAACTTGGGTTGTTTTTAACCCAGCATTTTTTAGAGTGTACCATGACCTGAATTCAGTTCTTCTATGATGAGCATATTGTAATTTTCATTTTTATAATTTTCATTTTCATATTTGTCAAACATGGCAGAGTTATATTAAGAAGTCCTGATAAGAAAAAAAAAAAAAAAAAATTATATATATTGAAAATAAACTATTATTTGACAATATATCTTGTTGTATTTTATATAAAATATAAACTCAAAAATATGCTGGGTTAAAAACAACCCAAGTATGGACAAACCCAGCGGTTGGGTTGTTTTAACCCAGTGGTTGAGTTAAATGCTTGCCCAACCTGCTGGGTAGTTTGATTTAACCCAACTATGTAAAAATTAAATTAAATAAATATTGTTTAATTATTATTCAGTAAACCTATTAATAATTGTATTAATAAATGCTAATTTCCAACATACATTGGGTTCATTTCAAGCGAGCAATACAGTCATTTTTAAACAATAGTTGAGTTAAATAAAACTACCTGGCAAGTTGGACAAACATTTAACCCAACCGCTGGGTTAAAACAACCCAATTGCTGGGTTTGTCCATTTTCAACCCAGCATTTTTTTATAGTGTAGCTTTGGAGGTAGGTTTCTTCAAGCGTCTTGGAGACATTACCGCTGTTTTCTGGATTTATCTTATATTATATAATCATGATATGGATATTTACACTTACGGGTATTCGAGGTGTAAGGAAAAATGTTAGTATTTTTTACTTGATGGTTACACCACATGACATTGTTAGAGTCAAATTAAATGTAAATATTTTCTTGAAAAGTTTTTCATATAGACATGAAACCATTATCAACAAGCTGTATGATCATTCATGCCTGTAGTAATAACATGATGTATGCCTCATGAGCAATATGAGATTAAAAATATAATTTTGATGTTCTGGAATGTGGAAAGAAATACCTCAGCTCTCAGGGTCATATGCTTCACATTTTCTACGTGTGAGTCAAGGATGCTTGCCCATCGGATGTCCTGCAAGAGATCATGCCTTTATTGATAAGCAGGTCCTCCTTCTCCCCGTGAGCGCTGCCTACACATGTAATCTATCCTGACCTTTGACCTCCCTCGACCTCAGTGCTGCCACCAAACTTGTATTTTCTTGCTGAGTGTGCACTGTGTAAATGATGTTACTGTTAAAATTTTTATAAGCACTTGTGTAGCTCATGACTTTTAAAGACTCTGATCTCAGTTCGACATCTGACCCTGTAACTCTTCCCATGACATGCACATATACACATGCACATACACTGAGGTGCTTGTATGGCTAAACTCTATCATGTGTTTGACCATTCCTGATCACGCAGAACAGGCTCCAGTGAACTGCTGATCATCAGTTGAGTCTGACTCATCTGTATGTATATTTCTCCCTCTCTCTTTCTCTTTTGCAACACATCTGACATCAGATATGAGCGCTCTGTTGACTCTTTCAGAACTTGCGATACACGCATTGATCCTCTTGTTGTAGGCCATTTAGCTATCATTTTAAGAGAGCAGTTATGAGAACAGGCGATATGCACATACAATGAGAAAAATGGTGCCTTTTAATTACACATACATAAAGAATATTTTTTATAGCATTTTAGTAAACAAAATTTAGATTAAATTGTTATTAAATTAGTTAAAACAAAGATTTTATTATATTGCCAAATAGATGCTTGTGTAAAGAAATGTCATTCGCCTAAGGTTAGATGATAAGTACTGAATGGTAGATAATTAGGCCTACTGTAAAATAAAATAAAATAATAAAATAAAATAAAATAAAATAAAATAAAATAAAATAAAATAAAATAAAATAAAATAAAATAAAATAAATAAAAAGATAATAAACATTTAAACTGTTTTAATAATAATTTAATATTTTATCATATTTTATCATATTTTAGTAAATTTAATATTTAAACAGATTTGAAACTATTTGAAATATAATATAATTTCAGTTTTTATTTTAATTTTAGTGATTTTGTTATGTCATTTTTTGTCATTATTTCAGTTTTAGTAACATTAGTACTCCAACTTTAACATACTTATTTCATTTAGTTGCCAAGACCACATTTCTATTTTATTTTTTGTTTACATTTTTCATCTATTTAATTTTACATAAACTTTAATACTTTAATATCTAGTTTTACTCTACTTATATATTTTAGTTCTGCTTTATTTCAGTTACCGATTTACTTCATTAAACATTTTTTAATAGTATTATTTTTCATTAACAATAACAACTCTACATTTAAACTTGGTGCTAATAAAACAGAATGCAACCAAAACAATACCAACCATTAAAGTCGAGTATGTAAATTGTCTACGGCAAAAACAGCTTAATAAGTGTTCAAAACAACAAAATCAAAAGATCGAAGCAACAAGCATCCCCTGCTGTTGTCATAGTTGCGTTACCAGGTTACCAAACAATCTGCTATCGAAACTCCATAACAGGAAATGATTTCACTATCTGTTTCCTTTAATGTGCAACCTGATGCGACCCAGCAAAAGCAAATGCATGATGTGTTAATGTAAATGGTAGTGTGACGTATGAATGTGTATGAGCAGAAGTGTTAGTGCTAATCACACAGAAGAGGTTTCACACTCAGCAGGGGAAGCTACACTTTTTGACAGCAGACCACATACTAGATGAAAAATTGAGTCTGGGAGGAGGCTGGGCTGTTTTGCCAACAAGCAGGCAATCCATCAATTAAAACTTCGTAAAACATCTTCCCTAATTCACTTTTCATGCATGTAGGAACAGTTTTTTCCTCCAGGATTTAATTTTGACAGTGCCCCTAAATGTATTTGGACAGCTAAGCCACATTTAAAAATGAATTTCATTGCATTACACAAAATATCAAAAACTGGCATTTATTTTGAAGATAGCACACTTTTCAAGCAAATTTATTTCGAGGAATGTTTCACATCAGCGGATGTTAGTGGAACATTTTTGTCGAACAACACCTGAAAACTTGAGAAGAGAACAAACTGAATATCATCCTGGGACCAATTAAATGTGTAACTAAAAATGTCTCCAAAAAAAAGAAAATGCTAGTTCTGAGAAAAGCTCAAGCAGCATTTGTTTACAGATGCCACTTGGTTTGATATTTTATGTGAAGGAGAAAAAAGCAAAACTAAACACTGTAACCAAGATATTTTGGCCTCAAACGTGTTCCCTCATTTTACTTAACTGCGACATTATTATATTTATAAAGTATTATATTTACACTTTAGAATATCTTATGTAGTGTTCCACTGAAGAAAGAAAGTCATACAGGTTTGGACTATACACATTCTCATGGCAATTTATAACTATTTTATGTATAAAAGTAAATTATGGAAGTTTTACCAAGATGTTTATCAAGATGTTTTACCAAATTTTATGTATAAAAGTGAATTATGGAAGACGTTTTACCAAGTTGTATGTATAAAAGTGAATTATGGAAGATGTTTTACCAAGCTTTATGTATAAAAGTGAATTATGGAAGACGTTTTACCAAATTTTATGCATAAAAGTGAATTATGGAAGACGTTTTACCAAGTTTTATGTATAAAAGTGAATTATGGAAGACGTTTTACCAAATTTTATGCATAAAAGTGAATTATGGAAGACATTTTACCAAGTTGTATGTATAAAAGTGAATTATGGAAGACGTTTTACCAAGTTGTATGTATAAAAGTGAATTATGGAAGACATTTTACCAAGTTGTATGTATAAAAGTGAATTATGGAAGACATTTTACCAAGTTTTATGTATAAAAGTGAATTATGGAAGACGTTTTACCAAGTTGTATGTATAAAAGTGAATTATGGAAGACATTTTACCAAATTTTATGTATACAAGCTAATTATGGTAGATGTTTTATCAAATTTTATGTATAAAAGCTAATTATGGAAGATGTTTTTATTTTTTTTTACCAAGTTTTATGTATAAAAGTGAATTATGGAAGACGTTTTACCAAGTTTTATGTATAAAAGTGAATTATGGAAGACGTTTTACCAAATTTTATGTATAAAAGTGAATTATGGAAGACGTTTTACCAAGTTGTATGTATAAAAGTGAATTATGGAAGATGTTTTACCAAGCTTTATGTATAAAAGTGAATTATGGAAGACGTTTTACCAAATTTTATGTATAAAAGTGAATTATGGAAGACGTTTTACCAAGTTGTATGTATAAAAGTGAATTATGGAAGATGTTTTACCAAGCTTTATGTATAAAAGTGAATTATGGAAGACGTTTTACCAAATTTTATGTATAAAAGTGAATTATGGAAGACGTTTTACCAAGTTGTATGTATAAAAGTGAATTATGGAAGATGTTTTACCAAGCTTTATGTATAAAAGTGAATTATGGAAGACGTTTTACCAAATTTTATGTATAAAAGTGAATTATGGAAGACGTTTTACCAAGTTGTATGTATAAAAGTGAATTATGGAAGATGTTTTACCAAGCTTTATGTATAAAAGTGAATTATGGAAGACGTTTTACCAAATTTTATGCATAAAAGTGAATTATGGAAGACGTTTTACCAAGTTTTATGTATAAAAGTGAATTATGGAAGACGTTTTACCAAATTTTATGCATAAAAGTGAATTATGGAAGACATTTTACCAAGTTGTATGTATAAAAGTGAATTATGGAAGACGTTTTACCAAGTTGTATGTATAAAAGTGAATTATGGAAGACATTTTACCAAGTTTTATGTATAAAAGTGAATTATGGAAGACATTTTACCAAGTTTTATGTATAAAAGTGAATTATGGAAGACATTTTACCAAGTTTTATGTATAAAAGTGAATTATGGAAGACGTTTTACCAAGTTGTATGTATAAAAGTGAATTATGGAAGACGTTTTACCAAATTTTATGTATAAAAGTGAATTATGGAAGACGTTTTACCAAGTTGTATGTATAAAAGTGAATTATGGAAGATGTTTTACCAAGCTTTATGTATAAAAGTGAATTATGGAAGACGTTTTACCAAATTTTATGTATAAAAGTGAATTATGGAAGACGTTTTACCAAATTTTATGTATAAAAGTGAATTATGGAAGACGTTTTACCAAGTTGTATGTATAAAAGTGAATTATGGAAGATGTTTTACCAAGCTTTATGTATAAAAGTGAATTATGGAAGACGTTTTACCAAATTTTATGTATAAAAGTGAATTATGGAAGACGTTTTACCAAGTTGTATGTATAAAAGTGAATTATGGAAGACGTTTTACCAAATTTTATGTATAAAAGTGAATTATGGAAGATGTTTTACCAAGCTTTATGTATAAAAGTGAATTATGGAAGACGTTTTACCAAATTTTATGTATAAAAGTGAATTATGGAAGATGTTTTACCAAGCTTTATGTATAAAAGTGAATTATGGAAGACGTTTTACCAAATTTTATGCATAAAAGTGAATTATGAAAGACATTTTACCAAGTTGTATGTATAAAAGTGAATTATGGAAGACGTTTTACCAAGTTGTATGTATAAAAGTGAATTATGGAAGACGTTTTACCAAATTTTATGCATAAAAGTGAATTATGGAAGACGTTTTACCAAGTTTTATGTATAAAAGTGAATTATGGAAGACGTTTTACCAAGTTTTATGTATAAAAGTGAATTATGGAAGACGTTTTACCAAATTTTATGTATAAAAGTGAATTATGGAAGACGTTTTACCAAGTTGTATGTATAAAAGTGAATTATGGAAGACGTTTTACCAAGTTTTATGTATAAAAGTGAATTATGGAAGACATTTTACCAAGTTGTATGTATAAAAGTGAATTATGGAAGACGTTTTACCAAGTTGTATGTATAAAAGTGAATTATGGAAGACGTTTTACCAAGTTGTATGTATAAAAGTGAATTATGGAATATGTTTTACCAAGTTTTATGTATAAAAGTGAATTATGGAAGACGTTTTACCAAATTTTATGCATAAAAGTGAATTATGGAAGACATTTTACCAAGTTGTATGTATAAAAGTGAATTATGGAAGACATTTTACCAAATTTTATGTATACAAGCTAATTATGGTAGATGTTTTATCAAATTTTATGTATAAAAGCTAATTATGGAAGATGTTTTTATTTATTTTTTACCAAGTTTTATGTATAAAAGTGAATTATGGAAGACGTTTTACCAAGCTTTATGTATAAAAGTGAATTATGGAAGACGTTTTACCAAGTTGTATGTATAAAAGTGAATTATGGAAGACATTTTACCAAATTTTATGTATACAAGCTAATTATGGTAGATGTTTTATCAAATTTTATGTATAAAAGCTAATTATGGAAGATGTTTTTATTTATTTTTTACCAAGTTGTATGTATAAAAGTGAATTATGGAAGACGTTTTACCAAATTTTATGCATAAAAGTGAATTATGGAAGACATTTTACCAAGTTGTATGTATAAAAGTGAATTATGGAAGACATTTTACCAAATTTTATGTATACAAGCTAATTATGGTAGATGTTTTATCAAATTTTATGTATAAAAGCTAATTATGGAAGATGTTTTTATTTATTTTTTACCAAGTTGTATGTATAAAAGTGAATTATGGAAGACGTTTTACCAAGCTTTATGTATAAAAGTGAATTATGGAAGACGTTTTACCAAATTTTATGTATAAAAGTGAATTATGGAAGACGTTTTACCAAGTTGTATGTATAAAAGTGAATTATGGAAGACGTTTTACCAAGTTTTATGTATAAAAGTGAATTATGGAAGACGTTTTACTAAGTTTTATGTATAAAAGTGAATTATGGAAGATGTTTTACCAAGCTTTATGTATAAAAGTGAATTATGGAAGACGTTTTACCAAGTTGTATGTATAAAAGTGAATTATGGAAGACGTTTTACCAAGCTTTATGTATAAAAGTGAATTATGGAAGACGTTTTACCAAATTTTATGTATAAAAGTGAATTATGGAAGACGTTTTACCAAATTTTATGTATAAAAGTGAATTATGGAAGACGTTTTACCAAATTTTATGTATAAAAGTGAATTATGGAAGATGTTTTACCAAGCTTTATGTATAAAAGTGAATTATGGAAGACGTTTTACCAAGTTGTATGTATAAAAGTGAATTATGGAAGATGTTTTACCAAGTTTTATTTATAAAAGTGAATTATGGAAGACATTTTACCAAGTTGTATGTATAAAAGTGAATTATGGAAGACGTTTTACCAAGTTGTATGTATAAAAGTGAATTATGGAAGACGTTTTACCAAGTTTTATTTATAAAAGTGAATTATGGAAGACATTTTACCAAGTTGTATGTATAAAAGTGAATTATGGAAGACGTTTTACCAAGTTGTATGTATAAAAGTGAATTATGGAAGACGTTTTACCAAGTTGTATGTATAAAAGTGAATTATGGAATATGTTTTACCAAGTTTTATGTATAAAAGTGAATTATGGAAGACGTTTTACCAAATTTTATGCATAAAAGTGAATTATGGAAGACATTTTACCAAGTTGTATGTATAAAAGTGAATTATGGAAGACATTTTACCAAATTTTATGTATACAAGCTAATTATGGTAGATGTTTTATCAAATTTTATGTATAAAAGCTAATTATGGAAGATGTTTTTATTTTTTTTTACCAAGTTTTATGTATAAAAGTGAATTATGGAAGACGTTTTACCAAGCTTTATGTATAAAAGTGAATTATGGAAGACGTTTTACCAAATTTTATGTATAAAAGTGAATTATGGAAGACGTTTTACCAAGTTGTATGTATAAAAGTGAATTATGGAAGACGTTTTACCAAGTTTTATGTATAAAAGTGAATTATGGAAGACATTTTACCAAGTTGTATGTATAAAAGTGAATTATGGAAGACGTTTTACCAAGCTTTATGTATAAAAGTGAATTATGGAAGACGTTTTACCAAGTTGTATGTATAAAAGTGAATTATGGAAGACGTTTTACCAAGTTTTATGTATAAAAGTGAATTATGGAAGACATTTTACCAAGTTGTATGTATAAAAGTGAATTATGGAAGACGTTTTACCAAGCTTTATGTATAAAAGTGAATTATGGAAGACGTTTTACCAAGTTTTATGTATAAAAGTGAATTATGGAAGACGTTTTACCAAGTTGTATGTATAAAAGTGAATTATGGAAGACGTTTTACCAAGTTGTATGTATAAAAGTGAATTATGGAATATGTTTTACCAAGTTTTATGTATAAAAGTGAATTATGGAAGACGTTTTACCAAATTTTATGCATAAAAGTGAATTATGGAAGACATTTTACCAAGTTGTATGTATAAAAGTGAATTATGGAAGACATTTTACCAAATTTTATGTATACAAGCTAATTATGGTAGATGTTTTATCAAATTTTATGTATAAAAGCTAATTATGGAAGATGTTTTTATTTCTTTTTTACCAAGTTTTATGTATAAAAGTGAATTATGGAAGACGTTTTACCAAGCTTTATGTATAAAAGTGAATTATGGAAGACGTTTTACCAAATTTTATGTATAAAAGTGAATTATGGAAGACGTTTTACCAAGTTGTATGTATAAAAGTGAATTATGGAAGACGTTTTACCAAGTTTTATGTATAAAAGTGAATTATGGAAGACGTTTTACTAAGTTTTATGTATAAAAGTGAATTATGGAAGACGTTTTACCAAATTTTATGCATAAAAGTGAATTATGGAAGACGTTTTACCAAGTTGTATGTATAAAAGTGAATTATGGAAGACGTTTTACCAAGTTGTATGTATAAAAGTGAATTATGGAAGACATTTTACCAAATTTTATGTATACAAGCTAATTATGGTAGATGTTTTATCAAATTTTATGTATAAAAGCTAATTATGGAAGATGTTTTTATTTTTTTTTTACCAAGTTTTATGTATAAAAGTGAATTATGGAAGATGTTTTACCAAGATGTTTTACCAAGTATTAATTCTTTTTTGGCGAAACTGTGGTGGATTTTGGAACTTGGGGCCATAGTTGGCTAAAGATGCTTTTCGGAAACACACCCCAGGTTGGTTTGGAGCGACAGGAGGGTGAGTAATGGCGCTTTACCACTGCGTGGAATGACTCGACTCGGCTCGTACCGCTTCAAACCCGTGATCTGCAGTTTTTACACATCACATTTACTATCGATATGGCATGCTTGGAACCTCCACTGAGGTCATACTATTTAAGCGAGCCATACCATTCTGTACAGACCCGTCCCATGCAGTGGAAAAGCACCAAAAAGTGAGCTGTACCGAGCCATACCATGTTGTGAAAAAGTGCCATAAATTATGTCAGAATTTCAATATTTTGGTGAACTATGCTTTTAAGTGTCCAAACACTTTTTGGGTTATGTCATAGTTTGTAGTGGCCCCATTTTTAACTGCTAAGTCCAAATTATGTATTTTCTTTGTCTAGAAATGTTACTTACGGACCGACATGGCTGTTATACATCTGGAGGTTGTCACAGAGGGTATACGTACAAAAGCAAGGGCGGATCGGATAAGTGCGGACGACAGGGTGCCGATCAAGAGCATAGGGGTCAGAAGTGGTGACATCTCTGGGAATGTATGCTGATATATGCCAGGTCAAAGTCAGGAGGGCTCAACATGGAAGATAAGATTTGCAGGCTGAAGCCAACCAGGAGATCCTCGGGATCTTTCTGACCTCAAGAAGAATGTGAAGGCTATCACACAAACATACACACACTTTCACTGTCACACAAACACAGGCAGATTTTAACTGTATTAACTACTTTGTTGTTTCATCCAAAAGACTGCAATTATAGGTAGCGTTCACTCAAAAAAATTAAATTTTGTCGTAATGTACTCACCCTCATGTTGTTGACTTTATTTCTTCTGTGAAGCACAAAAGGAGAATATTTGAAGAATATATATATATACACATTTATATGTATGCATGTAGTCAGTATAGTGTATATTATCTCATATAAAGGCATGAGTGTATGTCTGAGTGTATTTTCTACACAGACATCTGTAGTTACTACACAGAGTTCAATCGCAGAGTCACTATTAATCTCTCTTATGTAATCTTTTCAGCGTGGTTTTATCTCAGAGCAACTTTCAATTCTCCACACAAATGTTCACAGGACATCCATCGTCTCCCAGGTCTCTCATTCACTCACACTGTGAGTTTTTCTCTTGTGCAGATAAAGGCCCACTGGAGACTGTCACTTTGGTGTCTGCTTTTTAAATAATTTGTAGCGTTTGGCCCTGAAAGAGAAGCTTCTGCCCCTACCATGGGAGGATTTCAAAAGCAGAGTAATGTTCCCGGAAAACATGGCAGGAATTTGGCTGCAGGGCAGATGGGTATCCTTTCAGATTGAAGGTGGAATCTGTCTCGCGGGACTCAGCCATGCCAATTTTATGAAGGCAGAGAGAAAGACAGCGAGAGAAAGCAAAACAGAGAGAGAGAGAAAGTGCAAATGTAAACAAATAGAGATAAAATTGTAAAAAGAGCCCTGTGCCGTTTGTTTGCTGATTAGAAGTACAGAGAATCGTTTCGCCACTGAGGAATAAAACACGTCTATGTGATGTTTGCCGAAGCAAACAAACAACAGGGGTTTTTTTGTGTTTCTTTTTAAGTCTACACCTAAAATGTGTGAAAACACTCACATACAAGCCTCTGAGCTCCCAGAGTCAAGCTAAGCACTCAAAAAGATATATTTCCCTAAAGAACTGCTATTTTTTCATTATATATATATATATATATATATATATATATATATATATATAAATATATAAAAAAAAAAAAGAAGAAAGTTCTGTCATTATTTACTAAACCTCATGTTGTTTCAAACCTGTATGACTTTTTCTTTTCTGTGGAATGTTTTGAATGATATTTTACAGAAAGCTCAAGCTGCTCTTGACCAAACAAAACTAAAAAGCACCGTAACAGTGGTCAGTTTGACTTATGGGTTCGTATTCCAAGTCTTCTGAAGACATATGATGGCTTTGTAAGAGGAACAGCAGATTTGAAAAGTAGTATGGACTTTTTTGAAGCTTGACAGCCTCTGGTTAATGTATACTTTCATTGTATGTAAAAGAGCAGTAGAATGGAATGAAGGTCACTAGATAGGTCATATTTTGGTAAAATATTCTTTTAAAATGCATTTCTGAGTAAATTTTCCTTTGTGAAAAAAAGTGCGCTTAATTTTATTGCATTGCACTTGTAGTATACAGTGCTTCAAATCTTAAAAATACTTTTTTTTTTTTTTTTTTTTTTTAATTACAGCACTTGCAGATACTTTAATATTAATGAAACAAAAGGCTAAACAAGTGTGTTATTCCATTTTTAAATGTTAAAGGCACAATATGTAGTTTTTCGCCACTAGAGGTCGCCTTGATTTCGTGGAACCATGGGAGGTGTTGTCTTCACGTCTAAGAATCCGACGGGACTCTGGCAGAAATCATATTCATGGATGAGCTAATGTATTTATTAACATTACTGTAGTATGATGCAGGGTTTGGCTGAAAGCTGTTGCAGTGGAACGAGGCCGAAGGAGCGATTGCTAATGAGAGACGAGCGCGATACACGGCTCGAGAGCAGCAGAACTTTTATTATGCCACAGACGAGCACTTCCGCTTCTTCCAGTCAAGCTTATGTTGGGTAACACAGCGCAGTTTATCATATAAGATTTATTTTTGTGTTGAAAGTTGTTATGATGCTACACTGCATTCGCTGGGCGGCTGCTATGAGACACTTGTTGCACATTGCCTGCATCTTAATAAATCTCACAAAATTAACAATAGAATCATTTGCTGATACACCCTTGAACGTTCTTATAATGGGACATTTAAGGTCACTGTCAAGGCCAGAACAACTGAACAAATATATTCTAATTGTTAGCACCGACACATGACCTCTTTCCACTTAAAAAAGGTGTGTCTTTCAAAATACAATATACACTTTCTGATAAACATAGTGGACGTTGGATGAAAAACATGAAGACAAATATTAACCTAGTCTGTTAGGATGAGAAAACGGCTAACACCCAGTCAGAGGGAGACAGTCATGCTGGTCCCTTGTGAAAAAGTACACATTAGCATGCATAGTCTATTTTTTTAAAGAATATATATTTAAGTGTGAGCTGACTGTAATGTTTTCAGATACTTGGGGTATAAATGAAAATGTAATGTAGTTTACACATATATTGAATCCAGTATAATTAATGCAGCAATAATTGCTAGCTTGTGTATTAAACTACAAACCTGATTCCAAAAAAGTTGGGACACTGTATAGATTGTGAATAAAAAAAGAATGCAATAATTTACAAATCTCATAAACGTGTATTTAATTCACAATAGAATATAGATAACATATCAAATGTTGAAAGTGAGACATTTTGAAATGTCATGCCAAATATTGGCTCATTTTGGATTTCATGAGAGCTACACATTCCAAAAAAAGTTGTGACAGGTAGCAATAAGAGGCCGGAAAAGTTAAATGTACATATAAGGAACAGCTGGAGGACCAACTGGCAACTTATTAGGTCAATTGGCAACATGATTGGGTATAAAAAAGAGCCTCTCAGAGTGGCAGTGTGGCATGGGCAGCTTACACATCTGGAAAGGCACCATCAATGCTGAAAGGTATATCCAAGTTCTAGAACAACACATGCTCCCATTCAGACGTCATCTCTTTCAGGGAAGACCTTGCATTTTCCAACATGACAATTCCAGACCACACACTGCATCAATAACAACATCATGGCTGCGTAGAAGAAGGATCCGGGTACTAAAATAAAATTTATTCTCATTTCTATTGAAACTTAACACTCTGAGGTCTGAAAACGCGCCGGCGCGTTTTGCAGGTTTTTTTTCACATTGCAGCAAAACAGACTTAAAATACTCCGTCATTTTTGTCATAGCTCATAAGTAATATATCAATTGAAACTATAGAATATCTTCTTTTATTTGTATACACTCAGAGTAAAAACTAAATGTTGTGCTTTTTGTAAAATAAAGAAAACTAACATGATGCGTGATTTCTCCTCTCCCTCTGAACGAAGTCCAATCTGATAGTTCTCAGAAAATTAACTGTAACTTGAACTGAAAAATTACACTTATGTCTAAAAAAACGTTAAGATGTCAGGTTTTAAATCATGTAAGTCAAATCGAAAACAAACCTTCTGTGTTTATGTAATCTGTATGAAAAGAGAGCCATGTCAGAAGTCCGTGATTCAGCTCATTATCCGCTAATGCGGCCACGCCCACGGAGCCAGCGCTATTCAGACGTTAATTCAGAGGCAATACATGCATTCATCGTCTCAATCGTGTATTTATTGTCTTGAAAAGTGTTTATCTGGATGTAAAAGTCATGGTTAGGGAGCTCTAGAAGACATGCAGTTAGTTCCTGTTTTCTTTTCTTCTATAGATGAATTTTAGATGAGTTTTTGTTTCTTTAGCGCCCTCCTGCTGCTGTATGAATTGGAAACTCCATTCATGGAATAGCCTCTTCTTCTTTTAGATGAATTTGTGGACTAAAAAGCACAGAGCGCCCTCTGACTTCAAGGATGAATTGAAAACACCAGCGCTCATAGTAATCACAGTTAATATTAAATAAAAATAACTCCTCTGTATAGAAAATTAACATAAACATATGAGAATCCAATATTTCTCCAAATGTGCATGCTTTTAAACTAAAAGCCTATATTCAGACTCTTTGCATCACAGAAATACATTATATTTTAAAGTATAATATAAAACCATTACTTTATATTGTAATAATATTTTTCTGTATGTTTAATATATCATAATGAGCTTGAGACATCACAGAAGGTTTTTTTCACAGCCTACCTGACTGAAATGCCTCATTAATATGCAAGTCATTTCAGCTCATTACTATCCAATTCTTTTGTCTTCTCAGGTGAGAATGGCCCATTTTCAGTGGTGATTCACGCATCCTCGCATACTGTGTTCCTTGGCAAAAAGTGTCTTACAAAAACTAAATCAATATATTGTTTTATATGAAGGAATAGGCAGCATAATGTTTACATAATTTTGAAGCAAAAACTCTAGTTTACAACCTCCAATACCCAGAAGTCTTGTAAACACAGATTTACTATACTTTTTTTGGCCATATTTCAGTGACTTAAGTTTTTTGTTTTTTTCAATAACCACGCATAAATGTTATTCCTTCAAAAACACAAACATGTACATACATGTTCCTCACATATTATTGTAGCCTAGTTTGTGCTGAATACAGTGTAATGACACTTTTGTTATTAATATGTTTATGAACAACTGAAAAAAGCACAAATGTCAGGGCATGTCAAAACTTCTCCAAGCCCCAAATCAGCCTCAGACTCCAGAGGGTTAATAAAAATTACCCCAAGATTTACTCAATCTCAAGCCATCCTAGTTGTATATGACTTTTTTCTTTCTGATGAACACAACTGGAGTTATATTAATAAATATCCTGACATATCTGTGCTTTATAATGGCAGTGAACAGAACTAACAAGTATAAAGCTGAAGAAAGTGCATCCATCCATCATAAACGTACTTCACACGGCTCCAGGGTTAATAAAGGCCTTCTGAAGCGCAGTGATGCGTTCATCTAAGACAAATATCCATATTTAACAAGTTATGAAGTAAAATATCCAGCTTCCGACGCCTTCTGTATAAGTTGAATTTGGAAGGCTGTCTAGCAGAAGCTACTGTAGATATTTTACTTTATAACTTGTTAAATATGGATATTTTTCTTACACAAATGCATCACTTTGCTTCAGAAGGCCTTTATTAACCTCCTAGTGCCGTGTGAAGTATGTTTATGATGGATGGATGCACTTTCTTCAGCTTTATACTCGTTAGTTCCGTTCACTGCCATCATAAAGCTGCGTCAGAATATTTATTAATATAACTCTGATTGTGTTCATCAGAAAGAAGAAAGTCATATACACCTAGGATGGCTTGAGGGTGAGTAAAGCTCATGTGCTTTAGTATGTTAGTCAACATCAAAATAAGTGTACTTCTTTAAAGCATTACAAAGTTTTAAGATTTGCAGTATAATATAAGTATAAGGGATTTTTGTGTGTGTGTGTCCCTCTTTGAGGTAATACTCAGGTCTGTAGCACAAACTTGCATGACTTTAATACTTACAAGTTTGAAAAATGCTAATGTGCCTTAACAAGCATGACTGTCTTCTGAACAGACTTCCTTGGGGAGTAGATGCAGCATTCAGACTACATATGGTGTTGGGCTGGTGGACATATTTGTTAAGGGAACTGCGTGGGTTGCTTAGCCACTTTCCCCGGGGGGGAGGGGTCTTAAAATGTGCCGCATGTTCACACATGTTATCAACTGTACAGTTTGTTATAGCATCAGTTCCTCCTCAATGGAAATCAATGTTCCGCTGGGAACTAATTGTCTCGCTAGGTCTTGGGTTCTCTGATGCAGCGCACAGCCCTCCAAGACTGTTTATTCCCAATTACTAATGATAAAAGTACAGTTAACGTCAGTGGACAGGTTGAAAAAAAGCTAATTCTGCATCAGAGGTGAAGGAGCGAGTGTTTCTGGCTGTATACTAGTAAAAAGAACCGGTTTAACTGTGCATGACCCAATTACATCAGCTCGCAGGCTCTCATTTCTACAGAACTGTCATCATTACTGCATTTTTAGTGCTGATAAAAGTGTGCGCTTGTGTTTGGGAGATCTGTCTCGCATGTGTGTGACGTATATGTGTGTGCGCCGCTGATCTTTCAACAGGCGGTTTCTATTAACACTTTCAATCAGAAACACACTTGACCTGACTTACGGCAAGCCTTCCAACATCATTCAGAACACACGCTTGATATCGGGCCCCTGTCCGTTCCTGTCCTTACCTAAGCCTGAACCTCCCATGGGGCCGGCGCTTTTCTGTCAGATAACTGGGTTTTCAGTATGCAATGACTTCTCAAGGTTAATCTATCCCAGCATCCCCTTCTCGCCCTGTATAAGCTTCGTAAAATCCGTCATTCTGCAAGTCACCGTCATAATCGAGCCAGAGAACGAAGGCAACCTCTGCTCTGCACTGTATCTTTCTTAATAACTCTAGATGTCTAGGAAATGTTTGCTTGTAACAAGTCATCTGGGGTCTCTTTCGATAAATTAGAAGCAGAAAAAGATGCTATTAAAGCTAGTCGCCAGCAAAACACAATTTTGTGCGATGAAGAAAGTGTCAAAGAGTAAAATGTGTGCTGGTAATCACAATGAACTCATCTTTACCCGGTTTGCGCGGCCCGCATAGAGAACAGAGACGGTCATGTTACGTACACTGCATTTCTCGGTTTTGAATGTGAATGAAAGCCCAGAGTAAATGTAATTACTACAGGCAGTGACTAAGTGTAAGTTTAGAGTAAAGTCGTAAATTGCATCTTGTGAGGTCAGTGTTTTTGGTAAATAAATCACAACTTAATTTTTGCACATATCCTTACTGCTTTATTTAACTTTAAAGCAGTTTATTATATGCTGCATGAGCTTCATATATAAAACACGTGCATAAACGATGTTCCAAAATACAGGTGAAATTCAGGGCAGATCGTAAATTCTTCCCCTTATATAACATCCATAAAGTTTAAACTTTACCAGGTGGCCTGCAGGAATATAGATCAAGATTTACATCTTGTCCCAGATATAAACAAAAGCTGTTTAATAAATGTATTTATTTGAATTGACGCTAATCTATGCATCCATCTTTTTGCCATTTACTTAACATTTACAGCAATGATGTTTTTATATAAAATCCTATTTATTAACATAAAAAAAAATCCCATGAATTGGCTGTAGATGCATTAGCTGATCGTCAGAGATGGATGCTTTACTAGACTCGTAAGCACAGGATAATAGCAGTTTAAGGGCTGGTGTAATTTGTCACCTTTGTTTGTTCTCCTGGTAGTAAACTACACCAGCAAGGACAAGCAAAGATCCACGGGAACCTCTTGGCGGGCGGCCAAGGCTGGAACGCCAACACAAGGGGTTATAAAATAGGAGGCCGCCTTCCATTATCAATCATTTTTACGGCTGCCAGGAGAGTGATTGTATGTAGTGTGTTACAACATATTCAAGCGGATGGGCTCCTGAACATATACGGCCAAGAACATCACTATAAATACATCTGCCATGGTTAGTTCCCCAAACTCTCATATGTTTATCTAGGCACTGATCGAGTTGGTAATGCATTGGGCGACTGACAAAAGAAAGAAAAGCGAAACAGATGTTAAGTTGATGAAAGGCATTTATGAACTGCTTAGCTTTGCACGTCATGCATATCAACTGGACGGGGCCTAAACAGATGCTACAGAGCAGAACGTAACAACCACACCACCTGATAGCTGCCCGAAGTGCAAGTGGGTTTGAAAAAAAAGGTCATTTTTATACCATAAAAAAAGTTTAAATCTAACGTCATGTGGTGTAACCATCAAACGCATTTTTCTGTGTGAAAAATCATTTGAATGCACACAAAGTTTTATATATTTTATTTTATAAATATGATTTATACATTTTACAAATATCATAAAATATGTTTAAATAATTTATTCTTAGGAATCACAACTCATATTACAACTTTCAGGCCAAATGATCAGATATTAAAGGGAACCTATAATGTCCCTTTTCACAAGATGTAATATAAGTCTTTGATGTCTTTAAAATGTGTCTGTGAAGTTTCAGCTCAAAATCCCCCACAGATCATTTATTATAGCTTGTCAAATTTGCCCTTATTTGGGTGTGAGCAAAAACACACCGTTTTTGTGTGTGTCCCTTTAAATGCAAATGAGCTGCTGCTCCCGCCCCCTTTCCAGAAGAGGGCGGAGCTTTAACAGCTCAACAATAACAAAGCTGGAGAATCTCACGCAGACAAAATGAGGATTGTCAGTAACGGTGTTCAGCCTTACATTGTTCAAACCGGAGTCGACACTGATGGAGAGACTCAGGAAGAAGTTACAACTTTTAGAATGAAACTGGACGTTTCTGAATGGTTAATGGATACATTTATGTAGTTGCATCCACTAGCATGTGCCGTCATGTTCATCTTTTGCACAATTCCAGTGTTGAATTGACCCTTGTTTGTGAAGCAGTTCGACGTAAAATGACGGCATGACAACAACACTCTACTACAACAACTCTAAAGCAGCCCAACATGGCCTCACCCCCTTTGTTGGATGTTCTGTCGGGTTTATGTAAATTTTAGGGTTTGTGATGTCACTAACCCGGGAAGAAACTTGTTGTAGTCCTTAAAAAAGAAAAAGATTTATGTAAAAGAAAATCTCCCTTTGCATTGAACTTTGAGCGTCGTAACTTTGCTCAAACAACATTACACACTAACTAAATTTAAAAAAGTGAAATCATAATCAACCAACCCTTTAAAACAAACCTTGACACAGAGTCATGAGGGTCTGCAGGGGTCCTCTCTATGATATCACTTCCTTTTTTGTTTTGTTTTTCCTGCATGTTGGTCATACCACATAACTTTGATTAAACGTTTTATGTAAATTAGTAAGCAGCAAAGCAGTTTGTTATTTTCAAAGAAATGACAAAAGATGTCAAACTACTTAATATGGTTCTCTTTTCAAGAATTATATTGTTTTTTTCCATTTTCGTCATTATAATATCAGGAGTACTATTGCATCATCCTGACATTTTGGGCTCTATTTTAACGATCTACGCACATGTCTGAAGTGCACGGCGCAAGTGCACTTAGGACGTGTCCAAATCCACTTTTGCTAGTTTAACGGTCTGCGCACCAGGGGCATGGTCTAAAAGGGTTGTTCCTATTCTTTCAATGTGTAATGGGTATGTTTCAGGCATCACGTGCAATAAACCAATCAGAGTCTCATCTCCTATTACCTTTAAAAGACAATTGCGCTCGCGCCATGGTGGATTCGCTATTTACATTGTGGAATTTGCAACCAGAAAACTGAATGCTTCTCTAGTGAGGAAACGGATCTGCTTGTGCACGAGGTTAAAGTGCACGCGCAGACCATCTATGGGACAAGCCGGATTCCACCAAAGCATTTTTACCTTTAAGCACACAATAATAATCTTTTACATTGTAATCCTTTTGTTTTTAATATTTGGCATGTTTGTGTTCTGCTGCGTGACCCTGTGTGTGTAACAAGAAGAGTGTACATGCTCCTTACTAATGCGCTCTTTAAATAACAAATAAAAAATAAATAAATACTGCACTATTGACTTTAGACCAGGTTTCAGTTGGTCAATGGCAACACGCCAACAATGCACCTGGACACACCTCGTTTTCAGACCAGCACGCCCATGGGCGAACAGATGGGCTCAAATGCATTTGCTATTTAATCAATGTGGTGCAGGATGTGAAAATGATAACTGCGTCGAGCTGAAACTAGCAAAAAACAATTGCATCGTGCCTGGTGCCGTATTGAGCCGGATGTATGATAGGGCCCTTTGACTTTAGGCCACCCCCTAAAGGCATATTCATCATAGAAAATGTGCATTTAAGTAATATTATACATTAATTGCATTGCTATCATATTATTGAATAAATAAATAGGACAAGTAAATAACTATTACATTTTTTTTCTTTTAGAAAAAGAAATTATTTTCAAGTTTAGATCAATCAATCAATCAATCAATCAATCAATCAATCAATCAATCAATCAATCAATCAATCAATCAATCAATCAATCAATCAATCAATCAATCAATCAATCAATCAATCAATCAATCCCAGATTTTTAATGTAGTCATTTGAATCTCACTGTACATCCAGCACAGATGTTTAATATTTTTTCACCCAATTTCCTATTTGGTTTACCACCCCTGTCAGAGAAAAATTACTTTTCAAATTCATGTGATAGTTGTATTTTCATTTCCAGTCAATCAAAGCACTCGACTGCTGTGGAAGACAGACCTTTCCATGATTAAAGGACATGATATGACCACAAAAAACCGGTGCGGTGTGGCCAATTGATAATGGAGTGTGTGCAAACACAGGCTTGCAAATTAAATGAGTCTTGTAAGAGTTTTTTTGTGGCCGATATTTCAGTGGCTGGGACAGCATGACATTATTCTATACAAATGAAGCGGGCAGGGGAACATCGCTTGTAACATGAAGCAGAAAAATAGCGGCACTCTCCCAGCACTCTCACTGAATAAATTATGTGCAAGAACAAAGCCTGCCAGCGGCTTCAGAATCTCTTTTTAATACAGTGGGACCTGAGAATGGGTCAACCTGCCTGTATTAAATACAGCTTAACATTTTCGACCAGGAAGCACCATGTCCACCAGAGCTGTTAATTTCTCATTATGTTGGGAGAATTTTTTTTTTTTTTTCTTTCAGCTCATACGGTTCACTTATTACAAAAAAACAGGTACAGAAAACTTATAAGAAACTTTGACGAAATTTTGTTGACTACTGTTTTACAAATGGTGCTTGGGTAATTTACATTTACAAAACCTAGAAAGTACCAAGAACAACGAGGTGATACACATGAAGATATTTAATGTATTGTTTCTATTTAAAAAAAAAAAAAAAAAAAAAAAAAACAGGTGGAACTTTGTGAAGTGATGATGCTTTGCCTTTAGCTGTGGTGCTCATGCACACTATGAGAGTTTGCGTCTGGCTCATATGTAATGTAATATCCCACCTTCTTCTTTCAATTACATCCTGTTATTGTACAACTCTCACTGTCAGTAAAAGCACAAAAAGGCCAAACATGAATAAACATGCTTAAAAGTTTTTAAAGATGAAGTGTTCAATTTCTGCAACACTGGTGTCACCAGACAGATTTGGAAAAATAATGGCTGTTTCCAAACAGGTTTCTAAAACACTCCCCCCATCTTTCATTGGTTAAACTAACAGATGACCCCGCCCTAAAACGTGCACCATTGGCTGAGCCAGTGTTGCTATGCTGGGTCAGACAGGGGTGCTTCCCAAAAGCATTGTTAGCCAATCAAACTTGTTTGATTGGAACGACAGCTCTGGAGCTGTAGTTAGAAGCACAGTTTCTTGTTTTTATGACATGTGGACTTAGTAAATTGTTATTTTGAGCAAAATACGCAAACTGACATTAAAGGGATAGTTCACCCAAAAATGAAAATTTGATGTTTATCTGCTTACCCCCAGTGCATCCAAGATGTAGGTGACTTTTTTTCTTCAGTCGAACGCAAATTATGATTTTTAACTGCAACCGCTGCCGTCTCTCAGTCAAATAAAAGCAGTAGATGGGAACTTCAACTATAACAGTAAATAAAACTTGCTTAGACAAATCCAAATTAAAACCTGTGGCTCGTGACGGCACATTAATGTCCGAAGACACAAAACGATCGGTTTGTGCGAGAAACCGAACATTATTTATATAATTTTTACCTCGAATACACCACTATGTCCAACTTCCTTCAGCTTCCTGTTAGTGAGGTCAAAAAACGCATTGTGATGACGGAAGTGATGTCTCGCCCATATACTTCAATGAGCGCGAGACATCACTTCCGTTGTCAGAGCGCGATCAGACCTCACTAGCTGGAACGAAGTTGGACATAGTGGTGTATTAGAGGTAAAACATTTATAAATAATGTTCGGTTTCTCGCACAAACCGATCGTTTCGTGTCTTAGGACATCAATGTGCTGTCACGAGCCACAGAGTTTAATTTGGATTTGTCTATGGACGTTTTTTCGACTCTTATTGTTCAAGTTCCCAATCACTGCTATTATTTGACTGACAGACGGCCGCGGTTGCAGTTAAAAATCACAATTTGCGTTCGACTAAAGAAAAAAAGTCCTCTACATCTTGGATGCACTGGGGGTAAGCAGATAAACATCAAATTTTCATTTTTGGGTGAACTATCCCTTTAAGTACAATGTATATATTTTATTAAGAATATATACAAACTTCATAAACAAATTTTAGTTTGTCAAGAGATTTTAAACACCGTTTTTGAAGAGTGTGCATGTGCTGTAGTATGCAAGAATGAGGCTATGATTGAATTTGGAAATAAACCAAAATAGCAGAGAAAAATTATTAATTCAATCTCAAACTGAATCATTTAAAGAAGTTATTACTCCACCACCTGCATGACATTATTCACCAGCATGGCCGAACGACAGGTTTGGAACAATACGGTTTTGGGAAACAGTTGTAACTAGCTAGCTGATTTGTTTAATGATGCATCGTACTATGGTAGTGAAGCAGTGAGTAATGTCATTGAATGGGAAATGCACCCCAGGTTGGTAAATCAAACAGAACAATGTAAAACTAAAATAGCAATAGCTTTTTAGTTTTAGTTGTCCCTGTATATTAAACTGGGTTAGGAGAAAGTATTTTAATATATGGAAAAAAAAAAACAAAAAAAAAACATCAACTACAAATATAACAAAGCTAATATGAGTGAAGTGTACCTTGGGAATATTTTATGTCACCTGGATGTCCTGAACCTTGATTGTAATCCTTTATGTCATCCAGAATATGTGTCTGGAAACACATAAACATGTAGCCCGGGCTTGAATAACACACTCTTTGGCCCTCTGAGGTATCGTTCATGCTTAACAATGGAGTGTGTCAACATTCCCTGGAAAACACTGTCATAGTTCAACAGTTCCCATCACGTGAAACAGGATAACGTTCCTTAACTAACAACATCATCAAAACTGTAGAGCACTTGGGTTCACCTCAATAAAAAATTACTACATTTTCCTATTCCTCTGCTGTGTGACCTACTAGAGAAAAGGTTATGGGACAAACCGCTCACTGTTGGCGTGTCTCTTTGTTTTGCCGCTTGCTGAAGTAACTATGTTCATTCTAGGCCTTCAGGAAAAGTTTTTTTTTTTATGGTAATGACTGTGAAAAAGTTGGCTCCCCTCAAAGCCTGACTATCCTCACCTGTTTAATCAGGCCAGATTCTTACAAAGGTCATTCCGATGCATCCGAAATACACACTGCAAATGTTATCCCTTGTTTGGAATTGCAAAGGGCTTCACTTAAAACATTTGCCTTTGCACTATTTTTTCCTGCAAGCTTGGCCATTAACCTTTGCAAAAATCGAGTTTGGATTTGATAAACGGGACAGCATAATATGCCTCGGCCTCCAAAAGTGGATTAGGCAACTCGGCCCTTTATCAACAAGGATGGGAATCACGGATAGAGAATAAACTAGGCAGACAGAATGAGGTAAACAGTATATGGGTCAGGAAGACACGGTTCCCGCTCATTATTTAACATGGTTTCACTGCTGCCTCTGGACTCAATCTGCTTGCATCTTATTGACGGCATATATTATAGTCGGAGGCAGCCATTCCTACAGAGTTCTCTCATTACAAGTCAGTTCTTCTCCGAGTGGGATTGTCTGTATCGATTCTTCAGATAACTAGCAAGTGCACCACCTTTCCGTTAAACCCAAAAGTGGCTCATTTTCTCAGTGAAGCGTTGTCAGATCGAGGCAGATTCAATTGGTGAAGTTCAAACCATAGCGTTGAATGCTTTGAGCTTCTTTCATAGTCATTATGGTCTGTAGGAGTCAGTTTGTATTCCATTCTCTGGCTACACAAAGTTCTCCATCAATTGAGATGAAAGTAGAGGTGCTTGAATCCTGAATCACCAAACCGGGAACGTTTCTCTCAAGTCCCTTTAGGTGAATGAGATCTCATTGTGATGCAAGGGATGCGTCAGGTTAACTTTTCTCTTTGACTGTTAGCATGTAGTTGCACAACCGAGATATCCTTCATGTGGGGCTGTGAAGTAAAAAAAAAAATTAAATAAACCAGATAAATATGCATTTCTTTTGATTTAAACCCTTTTAAAAAGATTTAATGAGCACTGATATGACCATTGGATTTCAGCCAAACGATGGACTCTAGATATGCCTGCCTCGCTTGTCTACGATGCATAAAAATTTATGTAATGCCTCAATATGCTTTTAAATCGTCTCTCGAAGCGAGTCTCTATTTTGATTGCTGCTATTCACTGCTACCTCCATATGCATGCATGTATGGAGGTTACAGAACGCTATCACTCACAATCATTTTTCCGTGGACTCATAATGCAATTACCTCTCATACAGCTCTCTGGCAATAAAGCAGAAAATATTCATGCAAATCACACAATTCATCTCAGATACATTCAGCCACTTGAGAGCCGTCAAAAATGCTGCGCTGTTTCCCCGTAAAGCAGCCTCTGGCAGAGGACTCTTTAAAATTGTCACGAATCACCAGCTATTCTCCTCTTTCACTTGACAGAAAGACAATGTATATGGATCACAGTGAGTCGGGTCCACTTAAAGAGCTCTGGTTGCATTGTTGGGAGTGCTGTCATTACTTTACTGAGGCACAGCTCAAGAGGAGAGTAAAAGAAATTGGGTACAAGGGGAGGGAGAGATGAAAGCAGAGAGCATGTCTCAGGGTCAGCTTTCAAAGAGCATCTCTTCAAATGTTATTCTCGGCCATTTCACCATCATTAACGGCCCTTTAATCAGTGGAAACGGACCAAAAAATATCCATATATTATGACTTATGAAATTACCTCAACAAAGAACTTGTTCTTTGGATACATGTGACCTGCATTGCTCACAAAGAACCTTGTGATTTTGAGTGGAACACAAACTTAACCTTTCAAGTGAAATATATGTAGGTTTATTGTGCTTTCCTTTCAAGTCAGATGTGGTATGTTCCTATTTACTTTTTGGAAGACCACACATAAAATGTCCCTTTCGCCTGACAGCACCTAACTGAAATAGGTGCTGAGTAGCCCAATCAGAAATCTAGCCAATCCGAAACATTCACCGCCTGTCAATCATTTTGCATGATAAATTTGCAGAATTATCTTTAAAGACAGCAAGAAATAAACCTTTTCTGTCTAATTTTAAATGCATCTTATTGTGAATGCTTCATTTATGCATGTTTAATTTTTAAAAAACATTTTTGTAATTGTTCATCAAAACTTCATAAACTCAATCTCCCAGAGAAACCATGGACATCTCCAATTATTTTGTCCGCTTAAACCCTGTACTTTTCCTTGCGACAAAAGGAAATGGTTGAGGCGGCATCCGGAATCGCATACTCTCTTACTTATTCCGCAACCGTTTGTTGTATGAGTATGTCCTAGAATAGTATGAATGTAATTCGGACATACTGCATTCTCCATGTTGTCATTATCATGTGGCCTACCAGTGTAAGTTATGTCGCTTCACTACTATTCACAAATCAAGGGATAGTAAAGTGTCCATCGTATACACACTTCAGAATCTTGCTGGAAGTAGTAGGCCATCCAGGTACCATTTTGCCTTTTTGTTTACTGCGAATTCAGACATACTTTTTTTTGTCACATACTGTTTTCACCTACTATAGTAGGGAAGTATGTGATTTTGGATGCAACCTGACACTGACATGTGTAGCGGAAGTTATCATTTAGCATATAACATTTTGTTGTCTATGCAATTTTTTGCTAAACCGGTTTTATCCTGTAATGTAGTTGCTTTGACTCACTGATGCAGTAAATTAGCTTGAAAGTGATTTTTTTTTTTTATCATTACCACTCATCCTGACCAGATGAGATGCAATGCCACATGCGATAAAAGGTGTCTTTTCCATGTTAATCTTATTTTTTGTTCTAACTAGCTGCCACGACGACATGCGACAATTCTATTTTAGAAGCGGTTTCAATATTTTTCTGGGATGTCGCGGCTTGAACAACAACACCGAGTATCATAATAATCTCAGATGCTGTTTATGTACTTTATTCAATGCTAAAAGAGTATAATGTGAGTTTGAATATCATTTTTTGTTTCTTTCATAGCTGTACTGAAAGCAACAATGGACAATTTAATAATAATATTAAATTAACAATTTAATAATGTGAAAATTATGTAATATTCATGAATTTTATTATGTACTTATCCATTTCCTTGCAAGTACCGTCTCCAGTGCCATGCACTTGCCGTGAGAGCCCGCCCACACGCTGTTCTGATTGGTTGCAGTCTTCGATCGATTTTGTCGCATCTCGTAGTCTCGTCGCATATGGCGTGGACAGACAAATTGCTTGTCGCTGGAATATCGCATCGCGTCTGGTTAGGACACAATGTTAGGCCTCAATTTACATCTCTCTACATGCTGCCATGTTCACTTGATTGCATCTTGGTGAAAACAGAGTAGTCCAAAATCAAGTGCAATTCTATTGGAAGTAAAAAAAAAAAAAAAATCCCACTTTCCAAGTTGAATGGTACATAGTTCCATAATCTGAATTCACAAATGTATTCTAAAGTCAGGTATAGTACTGGAGAAGATTCCACTCCTGCTGTAACTAGTGCATTAACTCACTCGCCATGCAGCAGAACATTGATGGGAATGTTGATAAGAACATGCAAAGTCAGCAAAATCGTCTCACCTCACTCAATGAGCCTCAGATGCACTGTTCTATTCCTAGCTCATGTGCTTACATCAGTTATGTAAGCATTTTGAAAAATTACAATTGTTAAGACCTGCCTAGGGAGTGCTGTTTAGTTTGGCATACTGAATGCAGTACCGTTAGCAGTATTGGAATCACACCAAAATATATTCCATTATCTGTTACACTACATTATTCCTTCAGACAGAGCGTGAGAAGGCAAAAAGTAATGCGGCCCAGCCTTGATTAATACAAATAATTGGACAAAAACCTTCTTAAGCTAGCATATGTTTATCACCTACTGTACCTTAGCATTAAAACACTGTTTCTTTAAATGTTTGCTTAAAAAAAAGACATCAAACCAAAGGGCAGTAGAGGCGGCCCACCTATAACAATCAGTCTATTATCCTGTCCACTTTGAAGTGGTACAAAACTGCAGTGGAAAAGTAAACCGAGCCAAAGTAAAGCGAGCCGAGCCATGCCAAGCCAAGTCATACCACACAGTAGAAAAGAGCCATAAGTTTTGTACTTGCAAGTACTTGCAGAGTTACTTACAATCAGTAGAATATCTGTTGGGGAGCATCACAATAAAGTGTTATCAGATATTAGCAGATAGTGACTAGTGTTGTGACTGCTAGTTGGTGCAAAAATACTTGTTAGTAAAATGACTAAAGTGGACTATCAAAATAGTGTTAAAGGCACAATATGTAAGATTTTTGGAATAAAATATCCCAAAAACACTTGCACAGTGTGATATATTCATGCAGCTGTGTAATTACATTATCCCAAAAGGGAAATTTAAATAACGGCTCGTCCCTTGTCATTGTCGTCTATCAATGTCGCGCTATCCCCGTTTTCCACTTGTAGAAACTATGGCAACTCACGTGGACAAAATGCGAAAGTGTTAGTTATACAGCATTTAACACGCCACTGTTGTGATGTTCAGTTATAATGGATCACGAATATTCATTGGCTAGTACAGAAAATCCCCCAAAATAAAAACGTAATCGTAGATCAACTGAAGCAAGCAGGCTGTGGGACAAACAGAGAAATAAAATAAGGATCAATATTGGCGTGTTGTTTTTGAGATGGAGAGAGCTTTGTGACAAACTTGCATGTTTTAACAGACAGGTAAGCAAATATTTATTGTACAAATAATAGTCATGTGCAGATGATTTGAATAGATATGAATGTCAATAATAGCACATATAAACAATGCAATATATACAAATATGACATGACAGCTGATAATGCATATGAAGATTCACTGTCAAGTGTTCGTAATTACACAATTCTTTGGGTTATGCTGATGAAATTACACACCCAGTTATATTGTTTATTTGTACCTCAGTAACGCTTTTTATCAAGTCTGAGGACAACGTCTATGGCTGTGAAATTAAATACAGTATGTGTTGCACAAAAATATTTTGCAAATACAGTGGGTTCGTATAAATTTACATGTTTAAAGAACTGCGCAGCATAATCCACCAAATCATTTGACAAATAGCCACATATCAGCAAAAGGCTAATGTAGCATTAAATGTCATGTCCCTTGCAGCGAATTCATTACGATGACATAAAATAGTGTGATCAAATGTACAGATAATAGAGCTTGGCAAACTACGTCACTGCGCGTTGCATTCTGGGTAGTCGCCGCCATGTTTTATGTCACGCTCAGGAGCGTACATTGACAATAAATACAAATCACCAGATGAAAAAACGACTTTATTTACGTTCATTTTTTAAAGAGCTGCTTGTACTTACTGAAAATAAATGGACTAATATTTGAATCTCTTGTGTTCATTCGATCGCTCAGTCGTGTGGCCAGGACACGATATATACACACATAGAAATCATACTGACGCCTTCTATCGGACCACACACAGGACAAAAGAGATATCTCTATTTCAGCTTTTAATAACTAAGTGGCACCGATATATCTGCTAGATAAAATAATAAACACAATATAGATTGATCTCAGCCAGCATATCATCATATCGCCCTGATTTCTTCATGTTAAAGCATTAAGGGATAACATAACTGCATGACCATCTGTAATGCAGCTCTGAAATTAGTTATATTGTGGAATCGCTACACCAAGTAAGTTTTACTGGACCTAAATGGAATAAATACATGATTTCTTACCGAGACAAGCTGAACAATGAATTAGAGGTGTTGCTTTATCAACACGGAGAGTGATCGCAACTAGGCCTATATCACAAATGACATTTCTAAACGTGTTTTCGTACATTATTCATGGCGTGAGCACGTACATATTCAAACGGATCAGAAGTTATTAATCTGCAATAAATACAAATGACAAAGCCAAATTTTGGTCAAAATTATTTTGAGTTTCACTTTCACCATTGTGTTTTTAAGGCGGAAGGCAGAAAATGAGGGACTTTATAACATGCTTAACGTGAAAAAGCTTAACGTGGCTTAATTTACTAATGCTTTATTAGTTTGGTGTTTACTAAGCAGACGAGCCCAGAATATGAACGCACATTTAACACATGCATTTTCCTCCCATAAAGAAAACATTTAATGGACAGTGACTTAATGTGTAATAAGACGGGTTCTGTTCATATTCTAGGCTCACATCTGCTTTGCTGTAACTGTTACTATGGGAGGAAAACGTTTAACGTGAAATTAAACGCGTTGCGTTAAAAATTCTGGGCTATTAGTATGATGTTTACTTACATTACGCCACGTTAAGCTTTTTAGAATGTCCCGAAAATGGGACAAAATGGCGCTTCATTTCACATCCGTTTTCCACGCTGGTCAGTATAGTTAATACCACAGCCAGCGTTCACCATTCTAATATGTTTTTAACTGTATAATATAAATTTTAACATCTTCCTCCACTATTTCAGTCTCTACCGTCTCTACTGTACTGTCCGTGACCTAATGTCCCAGAATGCAATGCGCTGCTGACGTCAAGTTCCCAGACTCTATACAAAAAATAATTCATTACCTCATCCACGAACGATTTGTGAATTTCACACTGAAAACAACATCTCCCATCGCTCCACTCTCCTTCATAGCATCGTCAAGCTTCGCCTTTGTTATTGTTTTGAAAATGCAACCTCTGGTGGCGAAAACTTTAACAAAAAAGAAAAGTGTTTTTTTTTTTTCTCTCTCTCTCTCTCTATGTTGTTTACAATAAAGGTGAATGGGGTCCAAATTTGCTTCCCAGCTTTCTTTGAAATATTACTTACATTCTTCAGATTAAAAAAAAAAAAAAATATATATATATATATATATATATATATATATATATATATATATATATATATATATATATATATATATATATATATATATATATATATATATATATATATATATATATATATATATATATATATATATATATATATATATATATATATATATATATATATATATATAATAGGTTTGGAATGACATTAGGGTGAGAAAATTATGACATTTTCAATTTTGGGTGAACTACCACTTTATGCTATTTATTACAGACAATCTTCCTTTCTACAGGCAATTTTAAATCTCATTTGCGCTTTTGTTCCATATAAAGGTGTCATAATTTAAGAGAAAACCATTTGACATCAGTGCAATCAAACCTGGTGTGATTATTCTGACTATTATTTTATTTTATATCTATAAAGGGTCAGAGCAAAATGAGGGTGAGCACATGACACATTTTGGTGTGAACTGTTACTTTAAATATCATGAATGTGCCTCTCAGTTGTTTTGGCCACCATGCTAGCACACTTTGATCAATGCTCTTTTAGTGCAGGGCTGGAGTCCAAACTAAAGCAGCATGAAACATTTCAGCGCTGTAATGCTTACAGAGCTACTAGCCTCTCCTGTTACAGTTCTGGCAGCACAGAGTCCTTAAACCACCTTTATTTCTGGCATTAAAGGCTTGTTCACTCGCACTCAGATGATTTAAATGAAACCCAAGTGGACAGAGAATGTGTCCTGACCACCCAACTGTGCAAGACGCAATTAAAGTACAGATCTCATGCATTTTGTCACACCATCCACTAATGTATTCTGTTAGAAAAAAATACATGTATGTGCTGGACTAAAAATCCTCGGCCCCGTTTCATTTTTCAGGCTAATGGGTGGAGGGATGGCAGATGGGTAGTCCCTATCGTTCTGTCATTTATAATCGGGTATGTTATCCCAGACTGCCATTTCCCTGCCATATCCGTATAAATCACGGGGTAAGGATTGCTCAACTCCATCACTTATGTCTCCTTTAGGCTTAAGATATATAGTAATGTCCATTAAGCATGTGGAAGCATGGCATGAATGAAACATAACCTTGGTAAAATTCAATAAAACTAACTCTTTTTGGAAGGACATTTTTGTAGGGAAAGTGGTGTGATAAAGGTCACTAAACGAACAGACTGGCCTCATGCACAGCGTGAAATATGGTTGTCATTTTTCTTCGAAGTGCTCAACTGTGTATGCAGTTTTACAACCAAATGTACTCCCAAAAAACTGAGGTGTTCCTCAGCGAACTGAAAGAAACGTTGTTAATTCAGTCACAATGATCTCTTTTGGACATATCATCGTTTCTTTCCTGCACACTAACAAATCACAGAAATCAGTTTGTCTTCAGGGGTCTTTTTAACTATTTATTTTTGTTTATTTATTTATGTTTTTGAGTTCACGTCATGTAAGATAAGGCATGGCCAATGGGAAAAAAGGCACTCAACAAGAATTAAAAATACATGATTTTTTTTAACTATCTGTAAATAAAGTGCGAGAGTACAGTAAAAATAAATAAATAAATAATAATAATAATAATAATAATTGCAGAAACTATTCCACCAAATTACAGTATGCTATAATCGTAAATTAAATAAAAGAAGGTTTACTAGTTCATGGGCTATAGATCTCACTGTCTGGAAATCACATCCAACATATTCTTATATTACACAAATATTACACATTTAAGGTAACATAATGTGACAACTTTTGGATTACTTTTAGATTACTTTTAGCCTAACATGTTTATCACATTGATTTGAATAGGATCATCTTGTGCCATATTGATATAAAAATACAAAGAAAAAGAAAATATATTCCATTCGTTGTTATCAATAACATGAAGTGTATTAATTATTACATTATATCAGGGTTTGTCAAACTGGGGTTCATGAAGGAACTGCAGGGGGGGTTTGTGAGTTTAATGAAAAGCTAATGATTAAATCATAAAAAAAAGAAGAATTTTATAAATAATTTAAAAATAAAACACTTACTAAAAAAGATTAAACATTTTATTTGTTTACTTGAATGTCATGTGACCATTAACTGACATCAAAAAACTGCAAACTTAAATTTATTATTTTATTATTATTTTATTATTATTTTATTTTATTTTATTTTATTTTATTTTATTTTATTTTATTTTATTTATTTTATTTTATTTTATTTTATTTTATTTATTTTATTTTATTGACCCAACTTAGTAACTTAAAATCTCAGGGGGTACTGCAATGCACGTAATTATAAAATTATAGGAATTTTTACATTTTAATGTGTTTGAAATACAAAAGCCTTCCAAAGAAATTAATACATTTCAGAATTATGATATGAATATGTAAATATATAAATAAAAATAAATAAATACACACACATGACATGTGGACCTTCAAACTGTTGAACCCCAGTGAAGTCCACTATATGGAGAAAAATCCTGGAATGTTTTCCTCAAAAACCTTGATTTATTTTTGTCCGAAGAAAGAAAGACATAAACATCTTGACTGACATGGGGGTGAGTAAATTATCAGGAAATTTAAATTCTGAAGTGAACTAATCCTTTAAATTAATAATTTTAATGTATTTGTCAGGAGTTGATTAGATATGCAATGTTGCACTATTGAGAAAACACTTCTTAACAGTGAAATGGTTTCTGTAAATCCAGGGATCAAATGCTATGTGACTCAGTTTTCAGTGATAGTCACATGACTAGAGGTTGCTGGTCTGAGTGTGCAAATATGAATAATTTACTGCCATTGTGAGAATAATACATGATCATGTAATCAGCAAAAAAAGTAACTGTAGTCTGATTACGAGTATTTAAAAACATAAAATTATCTAAATACAAGTACTTAATTTTTTAAATGTGATTACGAAATCCAGATTACATGTAATCAGTTACTACCCAGCAGTGTGTGTGTGTGTGTGTGTGTGTTGCAAATTCAGACTACAAATCATGTAGAGTGTCTTTTTTTGGTTGGTGTGTACAGGGCGAAACTGAGGAAGGTCATGTCATGGCCAAGGTGAGAGGCCCTCAACAGCTCTTTATTATTTATCAGTTTATTTATTTGGTTTCATAGCTGGGGCTCAAAGAAGACTCTCTCTCTCTCTCTCTCTCCCTTGCTCTCAGGAACATTGCCTGGAACATTGTGTTTAATTTACTATCACCCATCCTCCAGTCACATCATGGAACACTATGCAGTTCTTTAATTCATGATGTGGGGGAAGGGGGAAGGGGGAAGAGAGATGTTATAAATCTTCATTCGTGTTTGTCTCAGCCTTTCAACTGACTGTTAATGGGAAAAGACAAAGGATTAAAAAAAGAGACAATGAGAGCAATGATAGCTTTCAGCGCTGAAGAAACATTGTATCAGAACAGCTTTGATAAGAAGCCACATTTCTACACTAGATTTTTACATTTTCTGAGTCAAAACTTGTGCAAAACTGCACAACACTGCCATGTTGCTAGGGAGCTGTTATTGGTTGCCAAGGAGTTGCTATGCAGTTGCTAGGGTGTTCTGGGTGGTTTCTATGGAGTTGCTATGCAGTTGCTATGTTGTTCTGGATGGTTTCCATGGAGTTGCTATGCAATTGCTAGGGTGTTCTGGGTTGTTTCCAGGGAGTTGCTATGCAGTTCTTAGGGTGTTTTATGCTAGGGTGTTCTGGGTGATTTTTAGGGAGTTGCTATTCAGTTGCTAGGGTGTTCTGATTGGTTTCCAGGGAGTTGCTATGCATTTCATATGGCGTTTTATGCTAGAGTGTTCTGGGTGGTTTCTAGGGAGTTACTATTCAGTTGATAGGGTGTTCTGGTTGGTTTCCAGGGAGTTGCTATGCATTTCATACGCCGTTTTATGCTAGGGTGTTCTGGGTGGTTTCTAGGGAGTTACTATGCATTTGCTTGGCTGTTCTGGGTTGTTTACAGAGAATTGATATGCAGTTTTTAGGGTGTTTTCTGCTATCGTGTTCTGGGTGGTTTCTATGGAGTTGCTATGCAGTTGCTAGGGTGTTCTGGGTGGTTTCAAGGGAGTTGCTATGCAGTTCTTAGGGTGTTTTATGCTAGCGTGTTCTGGGTGGATTCAAGGGAGTTGCTATGCAGTTGCTAGGGTGTTCTTGGTGATTTCTAGGGAGTTGCTATGCAGTTGCTTGGGTGTTCTGGTTGGTATCCAGGGAATTACTATGCAGTTCTTAAGGTGTTTTATGCTACAGTGTTCTAGGTGGTTTCTAGGTAGTTGCTATGTTGCTATTGTCCACAAGGTGAAAAAAAGTCTCTACTCTACACTCTACTGTTCAACAAACTGCATGATTTGAGGAATCATTCACGTCTGTAGCACAAATGGAGTGGGACGATATATGCACCAAAGTTAAACACTTAAATAAGTAAGTTAGGCGCTAAAGATGTCTTCACTACAGCATGATTGGCGAATCCAGTCATGCCCACTGTCTTATCTCCAGAATTAAGCAATTAACAGCTTTTGCAAGCACTGAGCTTTAGCACACATAGGATAAAATAGGTAATAACAACCATAAATCACCCAGGCCTAGGTGGATTCAGGATAAATTTGCAAAGGAGTAATCTAAGATTAGCTGGCAAAGGGATTGAAGCTGTGAACGGAGGCATTGAATGTTGCGAGCGACTCAAACTTTGGCTGCGAGAAAAATCTTACCTGTAAATCAACATGTGACATGCAGGAATTTACAACATGCTAGTTTGGCAGGGTATACAAGGACATGTTAGGTCATGAAAACTGGCTCAGAAATTCACACATCTCTACACTGTCAAAATTCATGCATCAGTGACATCCTGTATAACCTTCATGGCCACTGACCTAGATTTTGTTGTTGTTGTTCTAACGACTATGCAATTATTTCTATATATACCTGTAGGGTGAATTCAAGTTGATTGGGACACTTTTTCCCAAGTCATTTCAATGGCAAAAAAGTGTCCCAATCACCCTGAATTCACCATACAGTATATAGCGATTACAAGACCAGCCTTCTATGTGAAACTGCACAGATATTTGTTTGGAATTTTCTCAGAGTCACAACATTTCACAGTTAAAGTGGCCATTGAAACGGAAGTTGCAATAGTCTTTTCATCCATATTGTGACATATCCAAATGAAACACAAGAAAGTGTTGGACGGGACTTTATTTTGTCCATCAGGTTTACACTCTATTCGATTACTTTGTCCATACCAGAATTAAATTATATTACTATGTTGCAGTTCCCTATACAGTTACTGAACTAATGATTTTTATTAAACTAGCCTAACTTTTACTCGCATTTGGTGCTTGACAAGTGTTAATTTTTAAAGTGCATATAGAAACACACTAACAAGTATTATAATTATAAGGTTTATTCAAATCATTCTTAAATTAATTTTCCTCCATAACTGAAGAAATATGAAAACTTGTCAGTGTTTTTACTCCACTTGTAAAGGAAAGCAGATGTTTTGCTCATAAGCATGTGATTCCAGCACTGGAAAAAGAGGAGCAGAATTTCCAGACATTTCTCAAAGTGCAGATGAATAATGAACATGATGTCAGTTCACAGGGCCTACTTGGCTAAATATCGCCTGTGTTTGTGTTTTTCATCTGAGCCTGATTACATATTGGTCTATAAAGTTCTCTATTAAAGCTCTTTTCCATTAACATTGACAGAGACATTTATCTGAATCAAAATATGCCATTGTGGATGGTATGTACCATTGGCACAGTCATTCCTTTTTCTTTTCTTTTTATTTTTTTAAAGTTATGATTACATGGTATTTTGATGGTCCACTTAGACATTAGAGTATTAGTAAACTGTAGTACACTAAGTTGACATGCAGTTGCAAAGTTGTAGTTAATATAATGTCTAAAGTGGACCAGCAAAATAAAATCTTACCAAAGTTATTTGTAACAAATGTGCAGGTAAAGATTTGCTATATTTGTTCCTGTCTCTTGAGTGGCACCAAATACGTTATAAAGAGAGACTGACAGAAAGAGAGAGAGAGAGAGAGAGAGAGAGAATAAACTGTATACAGTAAATCACCACAGCAAATAGATTTTTTCTGTAAATGCTGAAGAAAAGTGAAAATGCAATGAAATCTTATGGCAATTTGTAACTATTTTCAATGTGGCGAATTGGTGGCTAAGTTGTATATGAATTTGTAAACTCATTTGTATGGTTTGGTATGATCTAAATAAAAATTTACGAATAAAATTTTTTGCACTATTATTATTTTTCTACTCCATTTTTGAAATATAATCATTTACTCAGTTACTGTCATAACTTGCTTTCATGACATTTATTTAGACATATATTAAATAATTGAGACATTACTAACAAGTAAAGTAAATATAATGAATATATAAGCTTATATAGTGCATATATTTAGTGAAATGTTCCCCTCTAGAGTTGATTTCTCTAGTGAACTAACATGCTGTGGACACTGAATGACTTACCTGAGGTAAATGTAATGCTAAGCGAGATATTATTCTCAAGCTTATTTATTGATGTCTTTCCACAATTTAAACACTGTTTGAGAGATTACAAAATAAATATATCTATGCATAGATCATCTATTCTTCTTCTTCTTCTGTGCTTTTTTCCTGTTGTGGCAGTTAGCAAACAGCATTGCATTACCGTGCGTGCCCCTTCTGGATTGGAGTGTGGATGGCCTGTGCCTGACTGTATACGTCGTCTGACTGTATGCACCGTACCGTGACGGTTCGGGACAAATACATGTACCGTTACACCCCTAGTAAATACTCATCCATATATCAAAATAATCTCTTTTTCCATCTGACTCTATCTGCTGCTGTCGACTGGGAGATGTACCAGAGACTGAGGTGGCTTTGTGCTCTCTGAACAGCTTTTATGAGCAGCTTGTCATATCCTCCCTTCAGTGCCTCTGTTTTTTCCCTCTCTCTCTATCTGAAATAGTGCTGTCTTTCATCCGAAGCTCTGTCTCGGACACATTTAAGCTCACCCCATAATGTGGGCACTTGTACTCTGTGATGTAGCAGACCGTGTCTCTTTGATTTGCTTGCCTTGTTCCAGTCCTTGTAGACAATCACGACATACGCATGAGGACGAAGACGCACACGAACCGCCGCAGCGGCACACATCCAGCGTCTCCTCTGACTTGGTGACTGATCATAAAAAGGCAGTAGGACATGTTCTGTGGAAGACAGCTACGACACATTCAGCCGAGTGCCTTTGTGTGTGTCTGGTTGTGTGTGAATGGATATGTATGAGTGCTTCGCTTTTCCCACAAATCAAGTGCAGAGTGGTGGAATGATCACTCAGACACACTGACAAACACATGATTATTTTGGGTAGTTGACACATAATGTATTCATGGACCTTTTTATCTGTGAATGTATAATGGAAAGAGCAACATTTTTGTTGTACACACTAGAATTTATGCTCCAAATACATTGACAGATAAATGCAATTGTTTGCATTAGTGTCCAAAAGCATTTTTAATTTTAGCTGCAAAAACAACAATGTTGAAATTCATTGATCACAGTGAATTAAAGTTTAAAGTTGCACTTTTAGAAAACATGCATGATTTCAAGCCGACACAGCTCTTTCTACACCCTCAACACTCATCTTATACATTCCTATCAGTCAAACCTCAGAGCTTTCTCTAGTGCCTTGAAGGGAATCTTTTCAGCCAAAAATGGAATTATTCCATTATTTAAGTATTTTGAACTTGCTTTTTTTTTTTTTTTTTTTTTTGCCATACAACAGAGCTTTGAAGAATCAGTCCATACTGAAAAACGACAAACAACACCAACCTGATCACAAGAGAATTCATAATAAGATGGTGAAATCGCATGAAATTGAAAATACTGAACTACAATTTCAATAAGAAAAAAAAAAAACTATTAAGTCTGTTCATATGATCAAAGTTTTATAAAATATAAGGCAATTTAGACACATTGAAAGTCATAAAGAATTAAAAGCCCCATAAAAGTATAGCCCATAAACATTATGCTATATAAGTCTGAAGTACTGAAGCCATGTGATAGCTTTGTGAAACAAACAAATCAAAACTGCTAAATTGTTGGAAGAAATGTCTCGTGGCCAAATGTCACTAATTTGTTGTGTTGCTTCCATAGGCGCAATATTTGAAAAGCTATAGCCGAGTTAGATTTTCAATGAATAATGACTATAAACAACTACAATTACAAAATGTCGTAATGTTGACTACTTTTTGGTGTTTTATGTTATGTTGTAGTGATGAATTGTCCTTTTAAAGGGAAAGTTCACCCAAAACTGAAAATTATCCCATGATTTACTCACCGCCTTTCAAAGGTGTACATTCAAAAAAATAACTCTTTGAACGAACATAAAAAAATCATGGAAAGGATTTCCACATGATTAAGTTGCTTTATTTCAGCATTATGCAATTATGTTATTCCAATTTAATGTACTTACGTTGGGTCAACTTAATGTTATTAAGGTTGATTCAACTTATTTACTATGGTTGGGCACAGCTTAATTTAACAGTGTCAGCCCAACTAATTTGCAATGTTTTGGAAAATAAATAAAAAGCAATAAATAAAAAATATTTTTTTCATATACATTGACTTTTACAATTCATTCTTCTTGTTTCATTTTGTGATATATATATATAACTTTTGTGATGTTCTGTGTTAGAAATCTAGATGTGATACTGCATTCATCCTAAATTGCCTTTACCAAAAACATTGTAAAGTCTAAATTGATCATAAGTCCATTGGTGGCAATGATTTTACAATCAACTTAGGCTTACAATGCTTTTGGGAAATGCAACCCAGAGCACTACCACAGTGATTACTTTCTTATTAAAGTAATTTGAAAGTTTGTTAGCAGGTCCTCAACCCAAGCACAAGTGCATCAATTCACCACAATGGTAAACCCTAAAACTATTAATTAACAGAAACTTTTAAATACCAACATAATAGAACAGTAAACATTAAAACGTCTTTCCATTTTCTCATCTTCCTAAAAACACTCCTAGTTCAGCCCCTTTGCAAAGCATGATGGGAAGTGAAAATCCTGTTTGATTGAGTCCTGGTTGGGTTTACTTAATTGAAACATGTTATTCCAATATGAAAACATCAAGTTAAGTCAAAGAGTAATCGTTTCAAGTCAATTTAACATGAATCAATCACATTTAAACCAGAAACCTGATACAATGGTGTTGAATCAAAATAACTTGTTTAAATAAACTGAACAGCATCAAAAATTATTATTATTTTATTTTTTTTAATTTTATTTTATTTATTTTTTTTTTTTGAGTGTATATGACTATCATCTTTCAGATTAACACAATTGTAGATATATTTAAAAATATCCTGACTCTTCTAAGCTTTATAATGGTAGTGAATGAGGGGTTTTTGAGCCCAAAATAATCCATATGGCTCCAGGAGGTTAATAAAGGCTTTCTGAAGTAAAACGATGGGTTGTTGTAAGAAAAATATCCATATTTAAAATTTTATTAAATATAATAACTAGCTTCCGGCAAACGGCGAGAAAGCCGCGAGAGGCGTCTAAGCTTACGATACTCCTACATTTTGCGTCATGTTGTTGTATGTTGTTGTTTTGTCCTTTTTGAGCTTGACTGCCTATGATCATCATGAACTTTCTGTATGGAAAAAAGTGGAATGATCATTCTTCAAAAATGTTCATTCTGTCTTCCAGTTTAGAGCAACGTGAGGGTTGGTAAACAATCAAAATATTTTAATTTCCTTTAAACTGTTGTCATCGTGAGGACCTTTGGGACCTTTCAGGTTTTACACACTAACAACAAGTGCCCAACACACATCCACACACCTCTATATCTTTATAGAGGCCGAGAAATCAAAAAAAAACACACATGGCTTCTAGTAGAACAAACTTTTGGCAAAGGTCTGATGGATATTTGGCCAAACATTTATACTTGGATCAGGCTTTGTACAAACTGTGTAAAAGTCTATGAATGTTCTGGAGAGAAAATGTGCACACCTCAGGGAAAAAGAAATGGAGGAATCAAGAGATGTGGGGGGAGTGGGAGGAGCGGGAACCTGGGCGCTGTTCGGCATGCTGACCCTGGGTCAGCTGCTTCTGATGTATGATCGAACATTAGTGTGCTCACACCACATTTATTAAATTGCCTAATGATGAGAAGATAGGGAGAGAAATGTATGATATTAAAAGCAGAGCCCACACACCGCTGCCGCCTGTCCGGGCAGCCCTCGCTCCTAGAGGTAATATCGTCAAATAGGCGGGGGAGTCACTCACGGGGAATACAAATGTTGCCTTTAAGTCTTAGATGGGTGGCTGAAAATGTGGAAGCATACTGAAAGAGGAAGATTCAGTTCTTTAGTGGATTAATCACTGTCATCATCTGAACATTGTGAAGAAGCAATTTAGATGGTAAATACCAAGTTTGCACATATATCAAATGTTGATAGTGTGGCATGCCAAACTTGATCTGCACATTTTGGACGGAAAGAGACTTATGACGAATAAATGTGCTTATTTGTTGTCAGTGCAGCTTCATCGTGCTGAAGCAAGAAGAATTTAGATTAGCTTATCTGAATATCAATGAATTGGTTAAAATGTTTATTGCTGAAGTTCTTCGGAAGAGCAAATACTTGACATCTTACTCCATTCGGGCTAATGGACCACTTTCAGAGGTTGTGTGCAGTTAGGTTTTCCAGAGGTCGAAAATGCATTTGACCAGACTGCTTTCGTAGTGTATATCATGGCTGTTGGAAGCGGGGGAAAAATAAAAAAATAAAAAATGGGTGGGTCCTCCTCCAGAAAAATGTTACTGGAGTAGATGCCATTTCCTGTATTCTAGTGCCTTTTAAAGGATTATTTCACTTTAAAGGGTTAGTTCACCCAAAAATGAAAATTATGTCATTAATGACTCACCCTCATGTCGTTCCAAACCCGTATCCAAACCCGTTCCAAATCTTCGGAACACAGTTTAAGATATTTTAGATTTAGTCCGAGAGCTTTCTGTCCCTCCATTGAAAATGTATGTATGGTATACTGTCCATGTCCAGAAAGGTAATAAAAACATCATCAAAGTAGTCCATGTGACATCAGTGGGTTAGTTAGAAGTTTTTGAAGCATCGAAAATACATTTTGGTTCGAAAATAACAAAAACTACGACTTTATTCAGCATTGTCTTCTCTTCCGGAATCCTTTCCATTGAATTGATTCCATTGAATTGATCCCATTCAATCGTTTCATCTGTCGGCGTTGGTAATGCACTTTTACGTCATTGTTTTTGCCGATTAGGACATCCGCGACATGCACACTTACGCACCATTTTAAATACAAACAATGTAGAATAGCTTGAATACAGCGTGCGTCTCCCTCAGACTTAAACGAAGCTCGGGCGATCCGGATAACACGTCAGCAGCGTCACTGCGGAGTCATGAACCACACTCCGGAGCAGAAGGGGGCAGTAATGCACCAATAAGCTGGATGCCAACCGCCGTAAAACAGGAAAGAAGAAGAAGAAGTGGAGTTGTGAACGCGAATTGACAACAGACCCGGAAGAGAATACGATGCTGAATAAAGTCTTAGTTTTTGTTATTTTTGGACCAAAATGTATTTTCGATGCTTTAAAAACTTCTAACTAACCCACTGATGTCACATGGACTACTTTGATGATGTTTTTATTACCTTTCTGGACATGGACAGTATACCATACAAACATTTTCAATGGAGGGACAGAAAGCTCTCGGACTAAATCTAAAATATCTTAAACTGTGTTCCAAAGATGAACGGAGGTCTTACAGGTTTGGAACGACATGAGGGTGAGTCATTAATGACATAATTTTCATTTTTGGGTGAACTAACCCTTTAATTTCACTTTAGGTGTATATTAATATTTAGGTGTTATATTAATAAATATCCTGATGCATCCAAGTTTTATAATAGCAGTAAATGGGAAACAACAAAAATGAAGCTCAAGAAAGTGCATCCATCCATCATAAACATACGCATTTTCTGTAAGTTGAATAGGGAAGGCGTAGGACCGTTCACTGCCATTATAAAGCTTGGATGCGTCCGGATATTAATATAACTCTGATTGTGTTCATCAGAAAGAAGAAAGTAGGATAGCTTGAAGGTGAATAAATCTTGTGGTAATTTTTAAAGTCAACTAATCCTTTAATTAAACAATTGTACAACAACTAGTTTCTCTCATTGACCAGGATTCAAAGAGCTGTTAACACTGGTTGACGGATGTACTGTAGCTAGCTAGCCTAGCAAAAATGTCAGATAGCTGTTAGCATTATAACAATATAGCGTAAGTGTAACTGTAATTCAGTGCTGCAACAATGACTACATGATGCCTTTAAAAGCAACAGGAACACAAATGATGAACATTCACTTAAATACCTACTTGTTTAGTGACAGTATGTGAGCACACAGTCAGACCCAGCTGAGTAGCAGATATGCTAAGATGCGTTTACCTCGCTGCGCCGCGGGTGTGCTACAGTTGCGAGTAGTGAAAACACAAAATGGAGTTTAATTTATATGGACTCTGAATGAGCCAAGCGGAATGGATTTGAGAAAGGAATGTAGTTGATTAATTAGGGCATTCCTCAAGTGGATTTGACTGAAGGTGTTCTGAAATGTGAACAGACATATGCACTGAATTAGACCGCCTACTGGCCAAACGCATAAATAATATAAGCATTACAGTAAGTACGCTAGCCAGAGGAATTTGTCGGCTGAAGGCCCAAGTTTGGTTTGAAGACAAAAAACGTACCAAGCACAATATTCTCTCACCATTCCTGGATTTTAACACGCACTCACAGCGTTCGCCGTGGTCTTGCGGCTTTCGGAATGAAAGCTGCTGCTCTCCGTATGTTTTTCTGTCATCTCAGGTCGCGATCATATGTAAATTGTGCAAGCTTATATCATCCATCAAATTGAAAGATCTGAAAAAGCCCATAGATTTACCCACCCATTGACCCTCCCCTCAGAGAAATCAGTACAGAAGTCATCAAAAGTGGACAAAAGAGACGGATTACAGGAAAGATGTTTTAGAGATTGCATATTGTCAAAAGGTTAAGGGAAAAAAAAAAAACTTATTTGGAAAAACACAACCAGAAATGTGTGTAAAGAAAGAATAAGTTCTTTTTTATTTAATTTTGACTTGTTAGCAAATCTGAGAGCTATGATTGGTTATGAAGCACATAATATATGCAACATATGCATATGATTATATAGGTTTTGAATCTGGGGAGTGTACTGGGAACAGCCTTAACCTTCATTAATGATAATAGCAGGTACAGTGTGGAATGCCTGTTTAGATAGGGATGCCAAATGGAAAACTACAAGGCAAACAATTCAGCAACCAATGCTTTGATCAGCAGCAGATGTCAAAATCATCACCTTACTTTCAGATCAAATGACAACTCAAAGTCAATGAATCCAGGGGTGTGCATGTGGTGAAAATCACTTTCATCTTTCGCTCTCTCATATGCATTGATGGGACCATATAAGCTCTATACAGCCAGAGCTATCTATTATTTACAAGTCATCTATTTAACAATGCCGGTGGAGTATAGGTTTTCTGTGAAAGATCCAAACATCTTAATTACACACCTGTCACCTATCAAGGAAGTCAAGACTAAATGAATAGTGTGTGATGCCATCCTTGGGTTTTTCACCGGAATCCTGAACTCTGTGGGGGAAAAAAAAGTGAAGAAACAAGGGAAATAAATTATATGTTGGTATTTATAGCATTTGTAGTGTTGTTTGTTTTATGCATAATGCTGATTATGAACAGAAGGCACTTCTAGGGATGGGGTACAAATTCTAGAAGTTTTTACTACACTCTAAAAAATGCTGGGTTAAAAACAACCCAAGTTGGGTTAAAACTGGACAAACCCAGTAACCCAGCAGTTGGGTTAAATGTATGCCCAACCTGCTGGGTAGTTTTATTTAAACCAACTATTGTTTAAAAATAGTTTTGGTCGCTTAAAATGAACCCAAAGTATGTTGGAAATGAACATTTGTTGCCTCTAGTAATTGTGTGTCTGATTTTGGGTTCATTTTAAGCCAGCCATATAATATTTTTAAACAAAAGTTGGGTTAAATCAAAGTGCCCAGCACATTGGGTAAACATTTAATCCGACCACTGGGTCAAAACAACCGTTGGATTAGTCCATTTTCATTTTTGTTTATTTTTTATCCCAGCATTTTTTAGAGAGTACAATCAATTGATTATCAATTAAACTGATTAAGTCACAATTTTGTAAAAGAGATAAAACTTATTTTATACATTTATATTTTATATATACAAAAAATGTGTTAAATATTATATTAAATATATTATAAATTAAATATTGTTACATAAAACAGTAGAAGGAATCATACTCATCCAAGCCAATGTCAGAGCAATAATTTAATTGAACCAAGTCTTATCCTTATAAGCAAAGAATGTCTTTAAAAAAGTATTATGTACATTAATATACGAAGGCAGAATTCTCCCATGCTGAAGTGATCTACTATTTTAATAACATCCTAAAGAGATTCCCCCCGTTAAAATCACTCCACTGTGACTGTATAGTTTTCCATTAAACATTTATTGATATTGAAGGCATATAAAAATAAATGAGTAAAAGGACTGGATTGTTTTACATATGGCATTGAATGCAGTGGGGAACAATGGATCACAATGAGTTAGAAATAAGAGGCAATTCCTTTCATGATGTTCTCCTAGCAGCCCAACTTAATAGCAGGTCCACATTACAGAGACCAACTGAATTATACATCTAGTGCAATTTCTTGTGAAATAGCTCCATGGATGGCCTGAAATAGCTTTGCAACTGAACCCTAATGCGGCTGAAATTTCTCAGTGGAATATTTTCATTCTAAATAAGTCTGGCGGAGTCACCACGGGTTCTTAGGAACTGCTTATGTTACGACGCTTACCGATATCCAGACACCTACTGGGAAGCTTTGAGGTCATACTTCTTATCCTGTCATTCCTGCGACGTCTCAAAGAGGACCTCCTCCAGCAGGAAGCCTCTTGGCAAGGGTGATGTCATCTGCATGCACTCTTCATGTTGACCCTGTGTGGCCCAGACAAATGAAAGCCATGCGGTTCAGCTTTGGAGAGATACTGACAGAGCTGCTTTGAAATGCTGATTATGCAGAATGTCCGCAGTCCCGCTGACTGAGTGTGTGCTCTACAAGAAGTTTTTGATCAGAGTGATGACCCTACCAGCAGGGGAAAAGCCCCACTCAGCTAATCATTATACATCACAGAGTCAGGGATACCGTACCCGCGAAACACCCCACAAGAATTAAAGAGCTTCTGATATTCATATGTATTTGGTTCAAGTCTGCACAGTTACTTCTTAGGCTTGACTTCATTTGCGCAAAACTAGTTTTAGAACAGTGGCTCTCATGTGGTTTTGCTTCAGGATACAGAATTAAATAGCAAAACCAAAACATAGTTTTACATCAAAAATGCATATTAAAATGTTATTAGTGTAAACTTCGCTAGCTATAATAAACAAATTCAGAAATAGCTAACTTGCTAATTTGCTAACATGTTAACAATAACATGATATAGCACTTACTGAATGAGTACAGCAATACATAACTTATCTGCTCTCAAACATCAGCATGTGTCGCTTGTCAGCATGATGGTAACGCTCCAAAAAACCACATTAACAGAAACTCTTCTAAATTAGCATAACAAAACATTAATCACTATTAAATCTCCCACTTATCATAAATCTTGTGCAAAAAAAATTATATAATACTTAATTTTGCATGTACTCTCCATTTCGAGTGCCATAGACAAAGCATGCTGGGAAATAAAAATCCCAGCCCAGTTTCAGTTAAACTTAAGTTCATCTAAATTAAAAGAAGTGAGTTCATACAACTCAAAACAATGAAACAGTTCAGTTTACTATCTCAGTTGTGAACTAAATACTTATAATAATCAGTTAATTTGACTGAATTAAGTTGTTTAAATGGTTAGTTCACCCAAAAATGAAATTTCTGTCATTAATTACTCACCCTCATGTCGTTCCACACCCGTAAGAGCTTCGTTCATCTTCGGAACCCAAATTAAGACATTTTGAGTTTTTTTTTTTTTTTTATCCTCCATTGAAAGAAACAAAATTACCACATTCAATGTCCAGAAAAGTAGTAAAACATTGTTAAAATAGTTACGTGACTACAGTGGTTCAACCTTAATGTTATAAAGCAGCGAGAATACTTTTTCTGTGCAAAAACAAAACAAAAATAACGATTTTATTAAATAAATTCGTCTCTCTTCTGCTATGCAATTTTTATTGCAGCTTCCAGGTTTTACATCTGAATGGTGGTTCAGTAGTTGTTGAATTAAGTCGTTGTTTTTGTTTTGTTTTTTCACACAAAAAGTTTTCTTGTCGTGTCATAACGTTAAGGTTGAACCACTGTAGTCACGTTGACTATTTTAACAATGTTTTACTACTTTTCTGGACATTGAATGGTGGTCATTTCTTTACTTTCAATGGAGGATAAAAAAATGTCATCAAAATATCTTAATTTGTGTTCTGAAGATGAACGAAGGTCTAACGGGTTTGGAACGACATGAAGGTGAGTAATTAGTGACAGAAATCTAATTTTTGCTTGAACTAAGCCTTTAATTTAAGTTTGTCCTACTCAAACCAATTCATTATTTTGAGCATTTGGGTTTTACAGTGCAGGTTTGGAACAACATGAGAGTGTACATAAATGATGACAGAATTTTCAATTTTGTATGAACTACCCTTTTAAGGACCCTTCTTAGGTGTCATATTCCTTTACATCTAAACCAAGTCTGGAACGCCATCAACCCCAGAGCAAGGTCAACATCAGAGATCTCGTTCATCAGCAAACCTTGATTAGAAATATTGGCAGGTGAGAAATGGTGCTGAGGAACCAGGTAGGAGGAGACTTGGAGCTTCTTGAGCATGAAAAACAGCTGTGACCGTACAGTGAGCCTGGATTAAAAGCCACGATGAGGAAGTGACCCGTCACTCAGCGCATGACAAATGGGCATAGCGTGTCCGTATACACGTAAGCGCTCCCAACACGGTCAATACCAGCAGGTTGGAGACAAGAAGGTCAGGGATGGAACAAAAGAGCAAAAGCGGTTCCCCAATGTTTCTCACCCCTTTCACTCTCTCTGGTTTTCTCAAGGGATGTCTGGAATCTGCCTCAAGGGAGAGAAAGATCTGGCTGCATTACTCACCCCATGACCCCATAACCTCAGTGACTTACAAAGACCAAGTGTCCTTTAAGAGAATGATGAATGACTCCTAAAGTATGGTTATTCACTTGTGATTTATAAGGAGGTTGTATTATAACCAAATGCCATTATCTAGCTGGTTTAAGATAGTTGAACAGGTTTCCCAGCCTGGTCAAACTGGTTTTCAGTTGCCCTAGTTCATGTTCAGCTGAGAAGGCCAAAGCCCCCCTGAAATCATGAAACTAGACCAGCCTGACCGGCGGCGTTGTAGTCATGGCCAGCTCATTCAAACCTGAGTCCAAGCCGAGATCTGAGTAGGTTGAGTCAGAGTCAAGACAAAGACTTAAAGAGGGTCTAAATGATTCAGACAGTTGACATATGCTTTCCCCTTTGGGGTGAATGAAGCTGGGTTTTGCGTCAGTGTCTCTCTGCGGGGCACACACTGTGCTCTGGTCCAGAGACACAATTGAAAAGAAGTGTGAATCGACACAGACCACATAATGTATTCGTAGTGTTGTAGGACTTGAGACCAGATTTGGTCAAGGCAGAGTCCAAATTCTCCCAAGTCCATAACAAGACAATATATGGTCTTGGACTCAAACTCTACATGTATTTGAGTCTGAAGTACTACAACACTGACGATCGAAAGAATCCAGAAGGCCGATCAAGACAAGCAAACCACGCTATTTACTGATGTTTTTGCAGCAGGTTTGAATGACCGATTCTGTAAGATTTCAAATATCCAATTCCCAAATAATGGTATGTGTACTCCAGTGGGTACTTGGAAAAAAATGTTGGTTTTGCCTTGTTAAACCTAAGTGAAGTTATAAAATAACAGATTTCTGAAAGGGCTTCAGTTTCAAGTCTCTTAGTTTTACCCACAGCATTGATAAATTTTGGTTTAAACTCAGTGGATTATTGTAATAAAGGACATTTTGTTTATATTAACATAATAAAGCCATATGATGTACATTTATAGGAAACACATTTCTGGTTTGGTGTCAATTAGAAGGTACTAAAGCCTCACTGATTGGGCTGTAGAGGCACAAAAAAGGTTGAGAAACAGTTCTACTACTCCATTCTTTGCCATTCTGATGTACTAATTAGTTTTCTGCCTGAAGGCCAATCCATCATAGTCTGTTGATGTAGAGCAGATTGAGTGAGAGATATTCAAGATCTATTCTGTGTGACTTGTGTTAGCCTGTAATAACTCATATCTTCAACTTTCATGTGTCAGCATTTTGCAATGAAGTTTTATAATTCCTACAGGCAAGAATCTCACCTAACCGTGGAGCTCAACAGGCTGCCCTGGGCGCAGAAGAGCGGTGGAAAAGTACAAACACCATAGAGCGGTGATCTAGGCCAAAGACTATTACATAACCCACTGACAGGTTCGAACAATGGCATTCATAGTTTCCCTTAGATAACTGGCCTCAAAACAGTTACTTTGTGATGAATTGAATGTTACTCCTCTCTTTCTTCTTTCTAGATTTCTTGCACATTTTGACATTTGCCATCGCTAGTCTGTGTCCTTGTCAAAATCAAAATAAAACAAAGTGCTTTTGCAGGAGTTTGGTTTTTTATTATAACGGATAATGGTAAGGAAAAAACTGTTGTAGTAGAGTTGGGGAATAACTAGCAATGCTAACAAATTTTTCTGTAGCGTGCCATGACAGTAGCTGAGATGTTATTGTGCCATGTTTATCTCTAAATAGCCTTCACATATCATCCGATAGTGATAAATTGACTAACTTTATTGTAGTTAGCATTAGCTTATAGCTTGAGAAGTTACAGTTTCAAAGTAGCTTGAGATGACAGTAGCTGAATTGTATTAAAAATAGTCTAGCTTAACCAACAAGCAACTTAGCATTAGCTTATAGCTTGAGATGACAGTAGCTGGGTTGTATTAAAATAGTATAGCTTAAGCAACAAACAACTTAGCAGTAGCTTATAGCTTGAGAAGTTACAGTTTCAAAGTAGCTTGAGATGACAGTAGCTGAATTGTATTAAAAATAGTCTAACTTAAACAACCAGCAATTTAGCATTAGCTTATAGCTTGAGATGACAGTAGCTGGGTTGTATTAAAATAGTATAGCTTAAGCAACAAACAACTTAGCAGTAGCTTATAGCTTGAGAAGTTACAGTTTCAAAGTAGCTTGAGATGACAGTAGCTGAATTGTATTAAAAATAGTCTAGCTTAAACAACCAGCAACTTAGCATTAGCTTATAGCTTGAGATGACAGTAGCTGGGTTGTATTAAAATAGTATAGCTTAAGCAACAAACAACTTAGCAGTAGCTTATAGCTTGAGAAGTTACAGTTTCAAAGTAGCTTGAGATGACAGTAGCTGAATTGTATTAAAAATAGTCTAACTTAAACAACCAGCAACTTAGCATTAGCTTATAGCTTGAGATGACAGTAGCTGGGTTGTATTAAAATAGTATAGCTTAAGCAACAAACAACTTAGCAGTAGCTTATAGCTTGAGAAGTTACAGTTTCAAAGTAGCTTGAGATGACAGTAGCTGAATTGTATTAAAAATAGTCTAGCTTAAACAACCAGCAACTTAGCATTAGCTTATAGCTTGAGATGACAGTAGCTGGGTTGTATTAAAATAGTATAGCTTAAGCAACAAACAACTTAGCAGTAGCTTATAGCTTGAGAAGTTACAGTTTCAAAGTAGCTTGAGATGACAGTAGCTGAATTGTATTAAAAATAGTCTAACTTAAACAACCAGCAACTTAGCATTAGCTTATAGCTTGAGATGACAGTAGCTGGGTTGTATTAAAATAGTCTAGCTTAAGCAACAAACAACTTAGCAGTAGCTTATAGCTTGAGAAGTTACAGTTTCAAAGTAGCTTGAGATGACAGTAGCTGAATTGTATTAAAAATAGTCTAGCTTAAACAACCAGCAACTTAGCATTAGCTTATAGCTTGAGATGACAGTAGCTGGGTTGTATTAAAATAGTATAGCTTAAGCAACAAACAACTTAGCAGTAGCTTATAGCTTGAGAAGTTACAGTTTCAAAGTAGCTTGAGATGACAGTAGCTGAATTGTATTAAAAATAGTCTAACTTAAACAACCAGCAATTTAGCATTAGCTTATAGCTTGAGATGACAGTAGCTGGGTTGTATTAAAATAATCTAGCTTTTACAGCAACAAACAACTTAGTTTTAGCTTATAGCTTGTAGTTAGCATTAGCTTGAGAAGATAAAGTTTCAAAGTAGCTTGAGATGACAGCAGCTGAGTTGTATTAAAAATAGTCTATCTTAAGTAACAAGCAACTTAGTTTTAGCTTATAGTTCGTAGTTAACATTAGCTTACAGCTTGAGAAGATAAAGTTTTAATGTAGCTTGAGATGACAGCAGCTGAGTTGTATTAAAATAGTATAGCTTAAGCCGAGTTGTATAAAATATAGTTTAGTTTTTACAGCAACAAACAAGTTAGCATTAGCTTATAGTTTGTAGTTAGCATTAGCTTATAGCTTGAGAAGTTACAATTTCAAAGTAGCTTGAGATGACAGCAGCTGAGTTGTATTAAAATAGTCTACCTTAAGTAACAAGCAACTTAGCATTAGCTTATAGCTTAGTTTCAAAGTAGCTTGACAACAGCTATGTTGTGTTAATAACAATCTAGCTTTTACAGCAACAAGCTACACAATTTGAGTAGCAATATAGCACAACAAAATTAGATCAATCGTTCAATAGTAAGATATTGCCCTTTTAAATATCTTTATTGTACTTAGCATTAGTTCATAGCTTGACAGTTTTCTCAATACTGATGTGAGGTTAAAAAAAAATTAAATAAATAAATAGTATTTTCAGGATTATGAAGTTTAGAGGTAAGAAAATTGTTTTAAAAAAAAAACAAGGCGGCATGAAGTTATTGACATGATAATGTTGATAAAGCCATTGTTAACCAAACAAATAGGATTGAAAGCATGCTTCTTGCCTTTGGCGTAGTCAAAGCCCAAGGCATTTGTTTGGACAGCAGTGCTCTGTGGGTGGGGACGGTCTATCTAATGAAGACTATTGAAACCAGATTTTGGGGTCTGTTCTCTATAACCTCCTGACATCACCTCATTCTCCCCCAGCACCACATTTTGTATTAAAAGGGTTTGTAGCATTATATCAGAGAATATGAAACATCAAGGGAGTGCAATTTTGACTCCACCCATAGTTGAAGCACACGTCAAGACATCTGCTGAATGAGTAATAGGATATGCTGTAATTGTGATATGTACTAATGCGCACAAATTTACAATTGCATAAGACGTGGGTTGTGTCACAAGCGATATCTGACACTTTCTAAAGTGGGTTTTGGAAAATTATAGTAAAAAGCAGCAGGAAAATGTTAAATTCCATTATATTTCCCTTGTGAGGATGCTGCGCTCAGTTGAAAGGAGCCGCTCGGTCAGCGCATGTGTTTTGTCATGTTCCTGTCTCATATGTCCTGTGGAGAGGTCTGTCAGTACTGAGGTGAAGGTCATGCTCTTGGAGGCCAAAGGTTAAAGGAGAAACCACACTGGTACAGGGTTTAAACTTAAGGACTGATAAAAGTGGATACCTTTAATGCACGCTGGTTTTGTTCACTGAAGACCACCTATCGCACTTTAGACAACTGGACTGGACTATTTTGCACCTCATCAGTTTGAACAAGAATCCTGATAGCAAGAAGCAAATTCTTTTTACTCACCTTCATGTTGTTCCAAAACCCGCATGATTTCTTTGTTCTGTGGAAAACAAAAGAAGATATTTCACACTGCTCTTTTCCATACAACCAAAATATATAATGACCAGGTAATGCCAAATTACTATAAAGGGAACAAATTAAGCACCATAAAGTATCATAAAAGTAGTTTGATTGTCATTTTTGGGCATCTTTGGTTTGGAACGGGTAGTAAATAATGATTTTTTTCTTTTCTTTTTTTTCTTTTTATTTATTTATTTTTAGTTAGGACTTCACAATAAAAATGTAACATTAGCTTAGTACGTCAATGCAGACATGTTCAAACTTAAACATCATAGACAATATGACTAATTAAATCTCATACACCTTAACTGACTTGTGAACATTGCAGGTTTGAAGGAGGAACATTTAGCTCCTGGTAACTCCTAAATTTCCAGAAACAAAGCCGGGCCACACCAGTCTTGCGCATTCCAGGACATCATGATCAGACGACAAGTTCTTCCAGCCTCTGGCATGTTTGTAGATGACACATGTCAGATCAAGGACGGAAAACTGTATGGGCTGACCCTCTTCCTGACTACTCCTGAGACTAGGGCCTTTAAACAGAGATTTTCAGTGCAAGTGATCATAGATGTGATGTTGTTCCTGCTGTTCTCAGTTTAGCTCTCATTCTCTCAACCACACAATCTTGCTCTCTTTCTCTTCTTCTGTCTCTCTCGGGTATGTTTGACAAATAAGTCCCAGTTCTAAGATTCATATGGCTCAGAACGTGCTTTTTAAAAAGATATCTCAAAATACAGAATTCCAGGAGAGCTTGTTTTCGCTTTTTATAGTTTAGAGAGAGAAAGGAAACACTAAAACTGGGTAGCGTCACTTTCGGGTCTCTGATCATCAAGAGTAAGTCGCAAAAACGACCAAGCAGAGGTCATTACTGCATTCAAAACACATGCCACTGGATTTCTTTAGCCTTTACAGGATCACAGCACGTATTACATTGGAAAATAGCCTGTAAGAGCCTACCTGCCCATTAGAAGGAATGCGGGAGGTTTTGCACTGCGGAGTCTATCATTTACTGCTGAAGCCTACAGCAGCCCTCTTAAAGTTACAAAAATGTGCCGGGAGCGCAAAATACCACAAATATGCAATAAGGGTGTTTGTGTGTTCTGCAAAGCACAGCTTTTTTGGGCTTTTTTGTAACCAATGGGGTTTTTTAAATGAGGAAAACCTGATCCCTAAAGCTAAGTCTTATATTAAATTATTCAACATCTACAAATAGATCAAAATCATCTGCGCATTATTAATTCAGTGAATTTAAATGTAGTCAAATTGAGTGTTGTACAGCGGACAGAGATATCTTTGCAGATATTCTTTTAGGATTTTGTAAAACATCGGGGGATTTATGTTACGGTGAGCTGTCAAGACCATTTCTGCATCATATTTCAGCCCAGAATCAAAAGAAAGGAAGGTTTATAGGACTATTAGTAGTAGTAGCAGTAGTAGTAGTAGTTGTAGATGAAGTAGTATTTGCAATGACATAAATAAGAATTACTAATGTAATTATTTTTTTAAAAATAATTATTATTTCTGTAATATGAATAACAGTTTGGGGGAAGGAAATGTGCTATATATATATATATATACACACACACACACACAGTATATGAACAATATCACACTCATAGCTGTGTAATATGGCTGTGATTTTGCCGTAGGTATTCACAGCATGCTGATATATAGCCATATCGCACGGCTACGAGTGTAATATTGCATTTATACAACAGTTCGATGGCACGAGTGTGTGAATAAATAAGAACAACAAGAGTGTCTTTAAAACCCTCTTTCATGAGGAACTACTTCCTTTTGCCACGGATTCAAAACTCAAGTTGATAGTTTGACCAAGTCTCCGTTACTAATTCTAAAATGTCACTTTAGAACTAGTAATGAAGGAATGTTGAGTCCCTCCATTGAAACTCATTGTATTGTGTACAGTATTAGAGAGAGAGATCACCTGAGCGAGCATTACCTGTGTCTGATATAACATTCATTCTTCAGGTCGATGTCCATAATATTATATCCATTATAAAAATCCATTTGAATGTCCACTAAGCAAAGCGACACTTTTTTACTTGTTTACAAAAGTCCTTTTCAATTTAAAAGTCTCTTGCAACTGACATATTCACTCTTAAAGTTTGCCACCATCAAATGGCATCTCAATGTAACCTTCACTCAATCCATATTACGCACTAATGGACCCTTTCTCAATACCAAATATTTATAAAAAATAATATTTATTGAACAACAATATTTAAATGAACAACAATAGCCATTTAAATGACAACAGGAAATAAACACATTGTACAATTCAGTCAAACCTACAAAAGCAGTGTTCTACAGGATGTAAATTAAATATAGCCTTAATATTAAATTATTACATTTAATTATTATATATATTTATTACATTTGATTTGCTCTAGAACAAACAATTGGTTAATAAGACCAAAGATTGAGCATTTTATGTACCCAAAATTAATTATATCTCATGTTTAACCACTATAAGAGCCAGTGGTAAATCCCCGAAACATTGGCCGAGATGAAGCTGAATCACCGCTGATGGCCTGGATCTCGCATCTCTAAAAAAATTGTATATTTCAGGTCTAAAAAACTACATTCTCACGTGAAAAACTCTTAAAACTACAGTTCGTGGCACAACAAAGATTAACAAGTATTTGTAAAAAACAGTGACTTTGCTCAGCCGCCATGACACTCGCTTCAAGCTGAGTGATACAAACAGGTGAGGAAAGGTAGTAGTGCTGTTATCGCAAGAATATCGCATGGCTTTCAGCTTCAAGAACCAGAAATAACTGTTGTATAAATATATATGCATGGACATTCCTTATAAGTAATCAGCATTGGTTCCAAGCATCTGGAATTGTATTGTGGTTTTTTTTAATTAGATATATTTATGTACAAACCAGTATGAGACATTCCTGGTTCATCCGAGAAGAATATAGTATCCTTTTTAGCCAGTGGAAAAAACAAAACAAAAACAAATAAGTGTTTAATTGTGTTTCCGCATTGCTCTTGGGTAGAAGCAATAAAGAATTTACATTGCACGTGAGTAGGGTATAGCACATATTAACACATCTCTCTTTAGTGTATAAAGTAGCATTCACGTCTCTGATGTGTGGAAGCTATCAAATATAAGTGACAGATGAAGCATGACCTTACCTTTGAAACTCATTTCCTTTCATATGTGAGCTGCAAAATAGATATTATTAAAGTTGCTGTGGTGATTCAATTTCTTGCAGATCCCACCCCACATCCACCTCCACCCCTCCCCCAGTCTTCATTTTATCTTCTCAACAAATGCACAGAATATTTGGAGTTTCCTCTCTGAGGATGCTTTCATTCATACAGTTTTAGATAAACGTATAGACAAGACCTTATCGCTGTTTCAAAACCTATTGTCCAGCCTACCTAGACAGCATTTTTAAGGTGCACTCCACATGCAAAGGTTGCTCCAAAAGTTAGGGAAGGTATCAACTAAGATACCTTGTTTTGGTCAAAATCCAAGTCTATCCTTCACAGTCAATCGTACTGACAATGAGAGAAATGCTGGTTATACTTTCATTCAATACCACATTCATTCAAAATATATAAAAATGTGAAATCAAATAAAAAAAATAGACTATTTTACCCAATATTTGTCTGTACGATGTGCTTTTATTAGACTATTATGCCATCAGCCATTAAGCAGTTCGTATCAGATTCACATGTGTGTCACTCACTTATGAGGTTGTGTTTCATTAGAAGTCTGTTGCCATGTAGGCAGTAGACAGTCAGACAGTTCACTATGTTTTGGAGCAGAGCTTTTGAGTTCCTTAGGGTTCATTTATGGGTCTCTGGGTCTGTACATTTGCTTCCAGGCAGAAATGATGTCACTAATGCTGGGCCTATTTACAGTCCAAACATGAGGGAATTTCCATCTTGGACTGGTGTTTCTATTAAAAATAGAAAACTGTCTTGGTCAAAGTGATGCTTGATATGCTTACTTAACAAAAACACTCAAAGGATCAGTTCATTCAAGATTCAGATTCTGTCATCATTTACTCACGGCCAAGTCATTACCAATGTCGGGCTTGTTATTTGTTACTCATTTCAAAAGTAATTACTTATTACTTCCTGGCAACAGTAATTCCTTGAAAAATGCTCAGAATTATTAACTGGTTTGAGTAGGGCAGACTTAAATTAAGCAAATTAGGTCAAATTAACTTTTATGAGTATTTAGAACTTTCTTTTTCTTTTGAGTTCACAGAACTGACATGATTTAAGTAATCTACTCTTTCATTGATTTGAGTTTGATTTGAGCTCTTTCTTTTAATTTAGATGTACTTAAATTTAACTGAAACTGGGCTGGGATTTATATTTAACAGCATGCTTTGCCATGGCACTCAAAAAGGGAGATTAAATACTAAAATTATTTAATGAAATTAATTATAATACACACACACATATATATATATATATATATATATATATATATATATATATATATATATATATATATATATATATATATATATATATATATATATATATATATATATATATATTGTTTTGTTTTCTAGATGGGTATAATGTATATTGGGATCAAAGCAGTGTAGGTAGACAAACCATGTAATGCCACAATTTAAATTTAGCAACGGTGTTCCTATCATTTCTCCCGACAAATGTAATGTCAATATATCCAGCCGCTGAATGTAAGCTTTTTCATATTCCAAGCCAGCTTGCTGCAATGATGACATCACATACACAGATGAGCCATGAAGATTAATTTAAGAATTACTGAATTGTTGGATTTTCAATCAGTAGGGGCTGAGGCCACAAAATTAACTTTGTAACTTGAGCCCATAAAACCATAGGGTAAAAAGTTGTGAAATTTGGCAAACTGATAGAGGCCAGTATGAACTGTCACCATAGCAAATTTGGCGGCTCTAACTCATTCCTTCTAGCGCCACCACCTGTCCAAATTTGCTCTCGCATTTATGCTAAAAACATTTGAAGGGCTATAAACAAAATCATTTCCCCTCTTATGGCTCAATATGATTCAGTTGCATCCGATAATGTCATTTTCCAGTCGAAACAGCAATGTTTTATTGTATTCAGACTAATTTTGGTACATGTCATCACAAGCATTATCTGAAGCGACATGCTGCATTTTGGCGCAGTGCCATCTAGTGGTCCGGAGATAGGAAAAATGTCTTAACAGTTTCCTTAACAGTTTGCCCAAAAATCATAAAATCACTCTTCACTCTGACCATACCACATCAATTTGGTCACAGCGCCACCTATTAGTTGAAACTGTTAAACCGTTTATTATTATTATTATTATTGACTTTATTTATGATTTTTCAAGTATTTTGCCTAAAATTAAATGTCTTTAATTAAAAAACAAAACAAAAAAAAAAAATGTTGTGCAGAAAGTATAATCTGCTCTTTTCCATACAATGAAATACAATAAATAAATAAATACTGTTACACTTTATTTGAAGGTGATATTATTACAGTGTAATTACTGAGTAATGTTAATTAACTACTGTACATGTACTTTTTTATAGGGTTAGGGTTAATTATGTGCATACTTACTGCATAATTATGTCACCTTAATTAATAATAAAGTGTCACCATAAATAATTCAAACAAATTAGATGCCAATTTTTGCATCATGCTCAAAAAAAAAAAAGAAAAAAAAAAAGCAGCATAAAAGTAATCCATACACTGTGAGAAAATGACTTTTTTTCTGATCTTTAACTAAAACAAAGATTACTGGAGAAAGTTTTGCAAGAACATATTACTTCAGTTTTTTTACTGACACATTTTTAAAATGTCACATTTAATTCAATGTTTTGCTTGTCTTTTTTTTTTTTTCAGTGTATGAGTATATTTAAAGTCTTCTAAAGCCATAAAATATCTTTGTGTATATAAAACTGAAGTCATGCTCTGAAAAAACATGCAACGATAACCAATCAAAGTTTTCAGAAGTCATAGAGATTACCTAATACAATATAATAATCATCATATGTTAAATAACATTATTACGTTGAAACCTGGGTGAACGTTTTAAGGTTGTGAAAGCCCCCCTTCCCCCCCCTTTTTTTGCACCATTTTATTGAGTGACAGGAATTAGGTTGAGTGTTGATGACTAGTTGACTGGAGACTGTTGTGTTAGCTTGAGTACAGAATGCCATCTTGATAATCGTCCAGTTCAGCAGCCTTCAGAAATGGAGTGTGAGATTCAGATGTTGGTCTGTTCCTTACAGTCTCTCTCTCTCCCTTTCTTCCCCAGTCCTGTTCCTCCACTCATGTCTGCCATTCCGTGGCCATCTGCCATGTTGGATGGATGCCTTGAGACAAATAACTGAAGTGTGACTGGGGAAGTACAGCACTGCTTGAAATCCTTTTTCAACAGCAATTCTTGGATTGATTCTGGGCCTACTGTGAACCAAAGCTCTGTATCATAACAAATTATGTATTCCAGCCTCAAATTCAAATCGCATGTTCACTGCCATTCCTGAAGGACTCGGAGTGTAGCTGACTTTTGGCAGTAGTTTCTGTTTTTTTCTTGCCTGGCTTGAACAACTAGTGCTGCTGTTTAGCATTTGACTGCAAACTAGATGATTTCATAAACACGAGAACCGTTAGCGGGGAAACCTCAAACCAGGATTGCCTAAAGTCAAGCATGTGACTGTGCTAATGCGAAAGGGAATCCCGAGATTTCCCCTCCCTGTTACTGTAATCGCGATCAGAGCGGTGAAACACAAAGGTCTCCATGGTGATGTGTGTTTATGACAAAACACCCGTCCAGAAATGACAGTCTCATTCACTAATGTCTATTTATAAGAGCTTGAGGAAGGAACATGTGTGTGTGAGTGGGCAGTGCTGTGGAAAGCTTTGCTCACACTCCGTCCACCGCTGCTCATGTACCCGTATATGCGCTGGTTGGCGATTCAAAAAAAGAAAGGGAAAAAAAACGGACGCTGTAGCAGCGTGCTGAAATCACCATGGCAACTTTGTCAAAGCAAATAATTGTCTGTTGTATAAACAAACATGGCTTCCTTGTCTTGTGTATTTCCCCTTTGCTTCATTTCCTTCTTTTTCAGCTTTTGTTATTTTAGTATTATCTGTATTCTATTATAGATTTTATTTCAGTTAGTTTTTTTATTTATTTCCATTTTCCAAGGCAACATTTCAAATTTTTCATTTAATATTTATATTTTAATTCTGCTTCATTTCAATGAACAAAAATGTTTTTAATAGTTTTAGTTAACAATAATAATCTTGAATAATAAATGACCACACAATACAAGAAATAAACATAACATTCATATGGAAGCTTGTTTCTGCTGCTGAATAAAAAGGTAACTGACTTTTTATCTCACGTTTTACTCACAAAACAAAATGTGCAATAAATAAATAAATAAATAAAATAAATAAATCAGAATTGTGAGATACAAACTTGCACATGTGAGATCAAAAAAGTTTAAATCGTGAGATATAAACTCGCAATTGTGTAAAAAGTCAGAATTGTAAGATATAAATTAGCGATTGCAGAAAAAAGTCAGATTTGTGAGATATAAACTTACAGTTGCAAAAAAAAAACAAAATCAGATTTTTGAGATATAAACTTACAGTTGAAAAAAGTCAGACCATCTATGGGAAAAGCCTTATCTTTATGCACACAATAATAATCTTTTACATTGTAATCCTTTTATTTTTAATATTTGGCATGTTTGTGTGCTGCTGCGCTTCCCTGTGTGTGTAACAAGCAAAGTGTACGCGCATTTGCATCCGCATATGGGCACATATTACTAACGCGCTCTTTAAAGGTGCCCTAGAATTAAAAATTGAATTTACATAGTTGAATAACATGAGTTCAGTACATGGAAATGACATACAGTGAGTCTCAAACTCCATTGTTTCCTCCTTCTTACAGAAATATCATTTGTTTAAAAGACCTCTGAAGAACAGGCGAATCTCAACATAACACCGACTGTTACGTAACAGTCAGGATCATTAATATGTACGCCCCCAATATTTGCATATGCCAGTTCATGTTCAAGGCATTAGACAAGGTCAGCCAGTATTAACGTCTCGATCTGTGCACAGCTGAATCATCAGAATTGGTAAGCAAGCAAGAACAATAGTGAAAAATGGCAGATGGAGTGATAATCACTATCAAACTAATTCAGAATCAAATGTAAACATCCAAATAAATAAAATACTTACGCGATTAGACATGCTGCATGACGAACACTTTGTAAAAATGCATTTTGAGGGTTATATTAGCTGTGTTTATGCAATGATAGAGTCGAGAGCTCCGGGGGTGGGGAGCACTAGAATTTAAAGGGAATTTAAAGAATTGATTTGCTATTTAAACAACGTGGCACAGGATGTGAAAATGATAACTGCGTTGGGCTGAAACTAGCAAAAAACACTTGCGTCGCACCTGGATTGTATGATAAGACCCATAAACTCGCAATTGCAGAAAAAAGTCATATTTGTGAGATCTAAACTTGCAATTGTGGAAAAAAATCAGAATTGTGACATATAAGCAATATTAGCTAACAAATATTATCTTTGCTCATAGGAGTAATGTAAACTTTAGGAACAAATCCTTCTGTTTGTTTACAGCAGTTTGTTTACAATCATCAGTGATGTAAACACATAGCAACGCACTGATAACAAGCACTAACTGAATAGCAACATCATGGTAAACACTCCAATACCCTAGCAACACCTTAGCAACCAAAAAGCAACTCACTCAAACACATGTAAAAAGTTGCAATGTCTTAAATACAACATAACAACACCCTGGCAACCACCCATGACACCTTATATTGTGTTTTTCAAGCAATCATATTTTCTAAAAAAAAAATCTACTTTTATTTTGATATATGACAAAGTGTCTATTTATACAGAAAATATAAGAGAAATAGCAAAAACGTCTGGATATATTTTCTAGAATATACTTAAATGCAACCTTGAAATGATTTTAGCGTAGTAAGCATTATAAAACTGCACTGTAAAAGATTATTGTCATGATTTGTTATAAAAACATTTTCTTTTATCAAATCAACTTCAAAAAATAATGTGGTTCAGATACCATAATATTTTGAGTTTCTGTCGATTAAACCATTTGCCTTCATTGTATTAATTCAATTCAATGAAGTCAACATTTTAAGGCAAGTTTTAAGTTTGTGGTTTTGTAATTGTATTATTTTTCGTTTAAAATACTTAAACATTTTTATTTTATTTAACATTTAATCATTTTAATTGTTAAAAATATTTATCTTCAAAACAACTGAAAGTCTTCTAACTCAAGTCACACAGTTCAAAGGAAACTGTGTGTCAGAAAAGTTTGTGTGTGCTTCTTTGAGTTTATCTCCATGGAGACGACAGTGGCCCTGACTGGAGATGACAGCGCTTCGCAAGGATTTATTTGTTATGTTCTCTCTCTCTCTCTCTCTCTTTCTCTCTCTCTCTCTCTCTCTCACACACACACACACTGGGTTTCCATGTTTCTTTCCATATAATGATTTTTACACTCTACAAACTTATTCTCGCTAACTCTACCCCTAAACCTCCCCATCACAGAAAACTTTCTGCATTATTACATTTTTTTAAAAAAACATCACTTTATAAGTCGTTTTTTCTCATTAGGGACCAAAAAAATCCCCCCAAGAACAAGGATTTCAAATATTGCATGTTTGTAGGGACATTTTGTCCCCATGTAACATAGGGTTTACCAGGACTACACACACACACACACACACACAGGTCCAGAGCCAGACCACAGTCACATTCACTTCTGTTTCACTGCTAAAGAAAGTCAGTTATAAACACGTCTGTCACAGCACAGAAAGAGAAAAGGAAAGCTCTCATTTACGCTCAGATTTAACGATCTGCGGAGTCTCATTGCCGAAACTGTGCTGCGACCTCTCTCTCTTCTGCCAGCCATTTACAGAAAGTTAAAAATGCAGTATTGAAATAGCTTCATGAGACGTTTAGATTTTAGAAACCTCCTTGCGACTTCCTATGGCTGTTTAAAAAATAATGAGACTGAATAAAAAGGCACTCAAGTTAATAGCCTTGAAAAATTGTGCAGGAGTCATTTATCAGCCCTTCCAGGAAACTGCATATGTTAGAAACGTTGGCACACCGAACAGCCTTTATTATAACGGTCATATGCATTTGATAACTGTTGCCAGTGTGAACTTCAAACTACTAATCATTCATGAAAAAGAAGTGATTTCTTTCTAATGTCACAGAAGTAGTCAGCAGTTTCTATTCACTCAGAATAACGTATGTAAATGAATAGTTGACAAACAAAATGACCACTCCAACTTTTTATTCAACATTAAAATATTTGGTCAATATTATAAACAAATAAGGGATACTATGCTTTGCAATATATATATATATATATATATATAGCCAGTTCACAGCAAAAGTTCATTTAGTAAGTTTTTTTTTTTCTTTTTTTTTTTTTACTTAAATCTTAAAATATTACTTTAGCATGTTATGTTGTAGGTTGGTGTATTCAGACAAAAGAGGCACATTAATAAATTCAGAGAATAAAAACCTAATTTGTTGGAATTAATCCTCGATTACATAAGAGAAGCCAAGCCAACTGCAAAGAACAATGTTAAACAAAGCTGTGTTTTTGAATGAAGCAGAAGACAGACACTAGCGTACACACCCACCACTCACTGGGGGCTCCGTGCCTTTGCAGTGAATCATCAGGGCAGGTCTAGGTTTGGTTGGGTTGGGTTTGTCGGGGCCGTGTGTGTGTGTGTGTGTGTGTGTGTGGGAGGGACGGAGCAGGGATATCCCTCCATGGCTGCATGAGCATGACTCATTCAAACCACTGCTTATAGACAGAACAACGTGTCCTGTTTGCGTTACCACAGGAAGTCCATTGCAAGATATAGCAATGCTTCACAATCACGCCACTCACACAAATATGCACACATGCAACCGCACACGTACACAAAGAAGTTTCTCAACTTGTAACGATGCTGACCACAATAAACAAACTTTTTTTTTTTTTTTTTTTCAACATAGAAAGATTGGACATAACTATACAACTCAATGCAATTTCCAGTTGAAACGAACACTAGTGGCAGTAAAACACTAGCAACTTTTAGTCCTTTTCACAAAAATTATAGTACAAGGGCCTGAGGAGAACTATCCCTCAGATGCCCCTTTTCCAACAAGGCAGCCAGAGCCTAGTTCCAAATCTGATCTTTGTCTTGCGACACCCAGAGCACCAGCTCTGAACCAGGGAAAGTGGTTCATAAGTACCAAAACATTGCTACTTGCATAGGGTCTGGGTTACCATGACCAACAAGATGAAGGCTGCGTCCGAAAACTGGAAAAAGGCTGCCTTCTGATGACACATTTCAAGGCATCAAGGCATGTCCGAATCCAATGTTAGCTTCTTCATCTCTCATGAGTTGCCTTCCTCAGATCGATTTTTGAAGGAAGCATAGATGTATCCTTAGCTGCCTTTGATATCCCACAATCCTGTGCTTCCATTCTGTGACAGTTGAGCAAGAAAAATAAAGATGGCGTCCAAGTTGCGTTTGTTGCTCAGTTTGTGTATAAATGTACGATTTTGACCAACATATTTCAATTTTGATATAATTTCTATGGATAAATTACTACTGTAATAATTAAATATTTGTTTAGTTCCCTCACCAAAGCTCGCGCTATATTACTGTAGATCATTAAACTGTTAGGCTGCCTCAGAAGTCTGTCTGAAATCAATTTCGTGAGGTACCTTCATGCACAACCGCTGCTGTACAAGTCATTCTCTTATAAGGCAGCGAGGCAAGACAGCTACCTAGATTTTCGGACGCAACCGAACAGAAACTTGTGACCGCCATTTTTCAAATAGCAGCTATAAAAACGCTGGACGGAATAGGTTGTTTGCAATCACGTGGTTCTGCGGTGACGTGCAAAATTCCAGTGAAGCAGTGAAAATTAGAATGGAAGAGATGGAGAAAAGTCCTTTCTGTGCTGGTTTATAATGGTATAAACAGAAAATCACAACATATGTTGGACGTGATCTTTATGTTATGAAGAGGAGCGATTTTTCCACTGAATTGAAAGACTTGACTGCCATCGAGGAGGTGGGTATAGAGAATGTGAAGCTGCCGTCACGCCGCGTTCAGTTCTAGTATGGTTTAATATCGTGACGTTAAGGGCAGTATTTTGATTTTCTGTCGTGATTGTGAAAAATGTCACTATTGTAGGTCATTTATGCTGAATCGAGATTTGCATCAGGAGCTCACATCATCGTTTAGGGAAAAAAAAAAAAAAAAAAACTGGATGGTATAATACACTTTTCGCCTTTTCTATGTGTAAATACACTGAGGGAAGCAGGTTGAGGAGGTGACGGGGAGACACCGCTAATCTAATAATGTCACTGATTGAACCCACTCCCTATCACTCAATTAAATAATAACAATGCGGAGTGTTTTTGGAAGTTTTGTATTTTGTTTTGATGTAAAAATTAACATTACATTTGCGAGTATGACACTCACTCGGCTTGTGAATGAGCATAACTTGCACACAGCCACTTCAAAACTGTTCACGAGCTTCTATGGGTTTGAATTTGGTTGTCATTTGTTGAAATAAATGCAAAAAAATAAATAAATAAATAAAATACAGTGTGTCGGTGTCTGTCATAGACTGTAAAAAATCTGTCCGCTGAATGCCCCTCCGATTCTCCTCCGTGGTCATATGGGAAAATCTCATATTTTCAAAAATGAAAATGTGATGTTTATCTGCTTACCCCCAGGGCATCCAAGATGTAGATGACTTTTTTTTCTTCAGTCGAACGCAAATTATGATTTTTAACTGCAACCGCTGCCGTCTGTCAGTCAAATAATAGCAGTGATTGGGAACTTGAACAATAAGAGTCCGAAAAAACTTCCATAGACAAATCCAAATTAAACCCTGCGGATCGTGACGGCACATTGATGTCCTAAGACACGAAACGATCGGTTTGTGCGAGAAACCGAACAGTATTTATATAATTTTTTACCTCTAATACACCACTATGTCCAACTTCGTTCAGCTTCCGGCTAGTGAGGTCTGACAACGGAAGTGATGTCTCGCGCTCATTGAAGTATATGGGCGAGACATCACTTCCGTCATCACAACGCGTTTTTTGACCTCACTAACAGGAAGCTGAACGAAGTTGGACATAGTGGTGTATTAGAGGTAAAAATTATATAAATAATGTTCGGTTTCTCGCACAAACCGATCGTTTCGTGTCTTAGGACATTAATGTGTCGTCACGAGCCGCAGGGTTTAATTTTGATTTGTCTAAGCAAGTTTTATTTACTGTTATAGTTGAAGTTCCCATCTACTGCTATTATTTGACTGACAGACGGCAGCGGTTGCAGTTAAAAATCATAATTTGCGTTCGACTGAAGAAAAAAAGTCACCTACATCTTGGATGCACTGGGGGTAAGCAGATAAACATCAAATTTTCATTTTGGGGTGAACTATCCCTTTAAAGCTACACTTACATTTAACATTACACTAGGGCTGGGTACCGAACTCGATACTTTTTAGGTACCGATCGAACTGCCTCGATACTACCGAGTATCGAAAAGTGTCTTGTCATTCGGTACCAAATTTCGGTACCTCAGAATGGAGCCGATCGAGGAGAGGCGCGGAGAAATGCTTTCGCTGTCTCGTTGAGGAGCAAGTAACGTTGCGCCACATTGTTATTTATATCTAAATATATAAAACTATACGCGCGAGAGAGACCCTATGTGCGAGAGGGCGATTGAATCAACGGTTTCGTTTTCAGTTTATCTCCGAATGGACGGGTGAGAAACGGCTGTTTATGTGAGCAGCCGGTTCACTACAGATACTGTTAACAGAAAACAAAAGTGTCGCACTGCCTGAAGAAACAGCGGAACGCGCAATGTTTTTTAGACTAGTTATGGACAGGTACAACACACAGCAGCTTTACATCAGCGTTCGTTCCTCAAGTCTATGGAAACACGCGACCGGTTCGTGACAGGCTCGTTCGCCTGCACGAGCACAGGCTCTGCCTCTGGCTCCAGAACGCGAACAATTCTGCTGAAAAAGGGGTATCAGCGTCCTCCTGATACTGCGGATAATCTGCGGGTCGGGCCAAGTAATAAAAAAATAACATTCAAATTAATTGCGGGTGGATGAGAGATGAATCATTAATGTGTTCATTTTAATAAAGACACAGAACTCTTATTTCAACGAACTTGCGTCACTCTTACTTCCGCTTTGATCTTGTTAATAATAATTATTTTTTTGAAGAACAATTGCTGAGTGATTTAAAAAGAGCCTCACATACTGAATTTTTGCATTGAAAACTAAACTTTATTAAAACTATTTGCACTGATTTATTGTGTTGGGTAAATTTAGTTAATTTGTGCTTTTTTTGTTCCCCGCAGTGGCTCAGGAGATGAGTCTTTGAGTCTGAAAAAAAGTCAACAAAATTTAAATATAAAACCAAATATTTTTTTTTTTTTTGAGGTTATGTAATCTTGTTTAAACAGATTTTATAAAATTGGTATCGAAAAAGGTATCGTTTAGGTATCGGTATCGAAGTCAAGGTATCGGTATCGTCTCGGTATCGAAAATTTTTGAACGATACCCAGCCCTACATTACACCCTTCCAACAAAGAAATGGATCGACTTCTGTCATCTTGTTAAACATTTATTTATTTGGACATTTTCTACCCTATGATGGCTTAAGCATCAGCGTGACACTTTTCACGGTAACCAGGGCTGCGTTCAGCCCCGACAAAACGTTGCAAAACGTTTTTTAAACGGAAACAGTGGTGCGTTGAACACCCCGTTCTGATGACACAAGATATGCAACTATGGCAGCTGAGAAGGCCATTCTTTGTGTTCTTTTTGAAGAATTTTCGGAGCCTGATGAAATCGGTATAAATACTTAATACTGCAAAATACGCTCGATGTTACAGTCACTGCCCTTGCCATCCAGAATGAAACATCTCAAAAGAGTGAAGGGATTTGTGAAAACTGTGGTTTCTAATTATTGTGATCTAACATTTGTCTTTATGTTTATAAAAGTTTATGAAAGTACCTCTCCACAATACAAAAGCAAAATATATAAGTATAGTATGTTTTTGTTACATTAATCAATGTCTAGCACATCTTCCTAAGAAAATGATATGGACCAGAAGACATTGAAATTACTAAATGATATTTAGACATAGGCTACTTAAAGAAGTTCCAGATCTATACAGTGCTCTTATTATTTAAGTTATTTTGCCATTAATGTAAATACACATGTGCAAACAATATACTTGCTCTTGTGAATTTTGATGTTAATTACATTTACAAGCTGTTTCTTTAATACTGCATGGTTTATATGCATGTTGATGCTGATTGGGCTAACATTTTTGACACACCCACCAAACAAGAGAAAACGTATCTCAAACCAGTTGCACACCGTTTCCGGGAAACATGTCGTTCAACACAGAAACCGTAGCAAAACGTTGCGCACCGGTTTGAGCTTGAACGTGCCCCAGATCAACATTGTGAACAGAATTCTACAAAACTTAATTAAAACATCAAATTCCCATTCTATGGGATAAAATAGCTTCTCTTCCCTGCAAACGATACCATGAAGAACGTGAATATTTAACCAAGTCAAAAACAAATAAGGTAAGCAGGTATCCATATTCATTTCAGTATCAGCAGACACAAAATGCTATAAAGGCGACAACTTTTAAAGTTAAAAAACGATATAAGTTATGTAAACGATAAAAGCTCCTTGTGGGTTCTCGGTTTGATCGATACCATAAACGACGCATTACATACGATTTTTGAGTTTTTGATAAGATTCCTTTATAGAACTTTTAAATAATAGTTTAAAAAGTAAAAACTTTTTTAATAAAAAGTCATCAGTTTTAATGGTATTTTAGGAATTCGTAATTTGACAATAAACTTCTAACACTTTTTAAGGAAAGAAACCCTTCAGCCATTAGGCAGTTGTGGCCTAATGGTTAGAGAGTTGGGTTTGAGTCTAAGGACCAGCAGGAAATGTGGGTGGGGGAAGTGAATTAACAATGCTTTCTTCCACTCTCATTACCCACAACATTACCCCTTGAGCAATGCACCTAACCCTCAGTCGCTCCACGGGCGTCACAGCAAAATAAAAAAAAATAAATAAAAAGACTGCCCACTGCTCTGGGTGAAATTCTGAGAATGGGACACTATACTTGACCCCACATCACTTTCACTTTTCACTTTCAAATCAGCATATTCAGTTTTAGTTGTGTTCTGTAGACGTCCATTTTCTCCATATTAGGATTTTCCCGCCTAATGCTTTCATCTCTGTGATTGGTGGTCCAGCTGTGAAATTACAGAGGGCCAAGCAATTGCAAGTCAATGAGAGATGAATTTCAAATTACAGGAAAATTGACTAATCGTATCATCCCTTTTAATGGGTGGGGCTTCATTTAAGTTAAAAACAAGTTCCACCTGCAATGAGGAGGAAGTACCACAGTAGGGTGAAAAACTCATTTTCTCCTCCAACTTCAAAATTGTCCAACATCATTGTTTTATCTTTTTCCGTAAAGGCTGTTTGACTTAGTCTTTGCACGTTCACTTTGTAGACACTGGATTGGTACTTCTTTCTATGTCATGCATGACCTTTCCAACGTGATCACGTAATGTGTGGCACTTCACAGAGCACTGCAAGACGAGCATTTGTGGTTAAAAAGTATATAATTTTGTTTTGTTTTTTTGTTTTTTTAGAAAATGACAGATTGTTTCACTAGAGAAGACCCTTATTCCTTATCTGGGCTCATGTAGAGCTCTTTGAAGCGGCACTGAAACTGATATTTGGACCTTCAACCCGTTGAACCCCAGTGAAGTCCACTATATGGAGAAAAATCCTGGAAGGTTTTCCTCAAAAACCTTAATTTCATCTGACTGAAGAAAGAAAGATACAAACATCTTGGAAGACATGGGGGTGAGTAAATTATCAGGAAATTTGAATTCTGAAGTGAACTAATCCTTTAATGTGGTTGGTTGCTAGTTAGTGGTTGCTAAGCTCAGCCTCAAGTCTCCAGACCCTAGATACAGCTTTCCTCTCTGTCATTCAGTTGTTTTCATCCACTAGGTGAAATGTGTCTTGTCGCTTAGAAAACTCAACAAACAACACAATATGAAGTTTCATTTGCGTCTACAGCACAAATGGAAAATAAAAGTATTGACACTTAACTTTAAGAGCTTGAAGGTAAGTTAAGGTGACAAATCTAACCAAAGAACAGTATTTTAGAGCAAGGTAATGCCTTAATTTTCCTCAGAAAGGTTGGATTAGCTTTTGTGGGACTTAAACAACACAAACAAACCCAGAGCTGGCCAATGTGTAATGAGAAACATCTGTGGCTGTTCGGCCTGGCTAGAGGTCTCACGTTTAAGCATTATGTTAGTCCACAGTTTCCAATGCCCCCCTCAGCTTGAACATCTATCCCACACTGATTTTATGCAACTCCTTTTGAAGTCAGGAAGAGGAACAATTGCAGATCTGTAAAGAACAAAACTTTTGTTGTAACAGCATGCTTATGAAATGCTAGTTGAAAACACTCATAAAGTTTTAATGAACTTAATGGATGACTAATGAAACCAGGGCTTTTGAGGTGAGGCGAAAACAGGGCGATGAGTTCAAATCCAAGACTGTGCTGAATACTGAACAATAAATGCCATCCTGGCTGTGTCTCTAGTAATTGTTCAAACATCGGGGATTAGATAAAGATATCAACAGATACCAATACTCTCATACTAAATTATTCCATTGCTCATGCAGCCCATCCTCAAACCCTCCTCCCAACACCAGCATTCAACTCAAGGCCTGATGTCGGTATTTACTCATACTTTCCGGGGGTCACAGAGTCGCCACTCATGGCTGATGGGAACGTGTTGTTTTCCTCTGTTTTGATTGGCTGCAGTGTGCATGGGAAAGGGCCACTTGTCCTCTGAGGTTTCCCTTCTTACAGCCAACCAGAGTGGAGTTTCTGACTTGATAGGGCTTCTGTATTTGTAACCCCTCATAAGCTAAAGTGGAAATGCACCCATATCCTCCCGCTGGAGTGTGACCTAAGAGAATGCATTCATGGGAATCGACCGGAATGCTGAGATAAATCTAAATCCTAACAATTCATTCGATTTCATATTTTTTTTACACAAATTGTAATGTTGAGTGTATTTGTCAAGCGAAGTCATTTGACCCTGTTACTAAAGTTAATGTAAGAAAAATGATCAAATAATTTGATTATTTAAATATAAGTGAACACAAACAAAGATTTGGTCCTAAACTACAGCAGAAAGCCCCTACTAAGTGAGAGATTTATTTTGGATAAATCTGCAACCTTGTTACTCAAGTGATTTATTTATTTATTTTAATACAATGTATTTATATTTTTATATAATTGTTATGAAATATGGAGTCACACATATCAATGTTTTAAGCATTCAGCAAGTCCACAGGCTTGCAAAAAGTGTTCTAAGCATTCTAAGCACCTACTTAAAAAAGAAGAATTTGGGGGAAAAAAAGTGGCAAATGAATTGGTCTATATAAATTTGTCTTTAAATGTAGAATTCTGGAATTCCATTCTGGAAATGGAATGGAAATACCAAAGGCCTTTGCGAGTTAAAGATGCCTGAATAAAGCAATGAAAACTAAAACAACATCAAAATATTCAAGATCAAAGGAATATTCTACATATTCGTCTGAATGAGGAATTACTCTGAGGACTTCGTTTATTTTCAGCCTTCTTCACGCTAAAGGCGAATATTAATAGGTATTTGAGCTTGTAGTGCATTCTACAAATTGCTCATGAAGTATTTTTGCTTCGTGCAACAAGCTTTGGAATATAACAAAATCAGTACTAATCAAGAAAGTTTCTAATCTGATTACACAAACGGCTTAAAATGGAATCCATTTAAGAACTGTGCATATCATTTTTTGTTAATAATATATAAAGTAAGCAATGCAAACTCCACTGATAAAAATCTGTCAAGCAAAAGCATGTACTATGATTCACCGTGTTAAAACATACGTCGATTTTTCATATCTCAGGATATGCCTGAATTATCCATTAGTCTGACTTTTATTGACCACACTTCTCTGACCAGCACTTTTACAAGCATATGATTTTGTGCATAATGACATAATGGACCATATCTCTCCCGTTAAATAAACACATCTGGATATGAATGAATAGAACTGAATGCGTCTTTGTCCATTAATAATCTGATGGATTTATGCAAAATATTTGGACATAATAAATCTGCCCAGAAGAATTAATCACTGGATTTCAATAACAGAGCAAGAACACTGAAGCTGCAACTCAAAGTTGTATCACAATCTGAAAGATCACACATGTTCTGGCTGTATAAAGGACAAACAACTCACCAATCCAACAAACATTTATGTTCTGGGGATGGAGAAAAACATGGCATTGCAAATACATTCTTTAGTCTTTTAATAACATGGTACATGCTGCCAGTCAAATCAACAAGTCTTCACAATGCTAAATACACTGTGTTGTATATGAATGGATTTCAAGCCTGTTTCACTGAGCACTGCATGAGCATGCAAAAACTATTAAAAAAAGTGCTTGAGTAAACCACACCAACATAAAAACATGCCAGAGACTAGTATTTGGTGGTATTCCCATCTGGCGGGAAAGTCTAAACCATGAGAATCTGCTTATACAACACACATGTACTTGATCACAGTGAAGATCTGGCACAATGAAACAAACAAATAAATGTGTGTCTGAAAACCTTATCTGCACATCATACAATTCATTGACCTTGTCATATGCATTATTGTTGCTTAACAAGTCAATTGGGTGAAAACCTCAGATGCAACGACAATGAAATGGTGATGAACCATCGCAGTCAAATTTTGTAGAGTGCATACTGGGGAGGAAAAGTCTTTGAGAAAACACATCTGTTTTCAGACTAACGTCTCCGTCATATGTTTATCACTAATAGAGAGTGAGAGTGATTGGACACTCCTCAAACGTTCCCTAGAGTTTCTTGAGACTTCAAGAAGCATAATAATCACCATCTTCCACAGCTGAAGACCACAGCATAGTTGAAGAATGAATAAGAAAGCAAACAGCGTTTGAAGGTATTAAAAAGAATCACGAGTCACTTGTGAAACGGTGAGTCACTTTGAATCCTGCCAGCCTTTTATTTTTGAACTCTTAGATTTATAACCAAACCCAGGCTTCATCATGTGACAAGAATGAATCAGAGCATGTGGTCTGTGAAAACAATGGTGCACCATTCCTTGTTACTGGACAGTGTAAATCAGCCATTGTAGATGGGAGTCCTTTCTGGTTGGTGGACCTATTTGCAGCTTCAAACGGCATGACCATGGACTACCTACAGTTGGTCCAGTGGCAAGAACTGCTGGCTTTGTGCAGCTTTCCCTAGAAACAGTTGTGTTTATAAGATACCAGGTTGATGAATTACTAGATTTGCCAATGTTGGACGAATACACTCTTGTTGATTGCTTTAAATGTTGGTCAGACAGTCTCTTCCTGTCTAAGTGAGTGGTTCTGGGCCAGAATAGGCCACAATGGGGACCAGACCAGGGTTTCCCAATGCTGGAGGCACCGTTTTGGATATCTCTCTAACTCCTTATTTGCACTGCATGTGTGCGGCACATTACGGCTCCGGCAAGGTTTTGTTCCATCCTCTACGAGGTGTCAACTCACACCAGGAGTATTTTAGAAGCGAAGTGGCTGGATTTGTGAGACCGACATTGTCTGACAAGCTTTGCTTGTCCGACGTTGCCCTACTTTGTTTTGTTGTAGCCTACAGACAAAGTTAATACACGTAAAAGTCCAGCTATGGACAACAAGGATAAAAGATTTTCAAGTTTTTCAACTTTAAATCTCTGGTCTTCAATTTCTGGGCTCCTAATGATGTGAAATATGAGCAGGAGTGTACACAGGGTGATTATTTTGACTTTATTTTGTATTTGAACTGCGTGGCTTGGACGTGGCGTCTGTCAAAATTAGCAAAACGGCAATCTTTAGCAAAACGCATCATGGTGCGGCTGGTGTAAACACAAGCATTGACTAGAGTGGCCACGATCGACTCCGGTGGCCGCATCGGAGCTATAACGTGGTGCAGATGTGTGCAGTGTAAATCCGGCTTTATCTAACCCATCCATTTCTGGTCTTGAAGTTTCCACTAATGAGTTGTTGCAGGTGTTTTTCATTAGAAGTTTGAAAATGTGTAGTGTTGGGATTTCTCCAGGAACAGGGCTGGGAAACCTTGGACCAGACTGCATGCTGATAGGACGGTCACAACCCTGCTTCTTGGTGTGTCCTTTTAACCATTGTTAAGTTTGGCTGGAGCAATCAGTGATAAAGAACAGCTGCTCAAGGGTTGGGGCTTATGTTTTGGGACCATAGCTGGAACAGGAGGATGAGAGATGGAATTTAAGTAGGTGTAATGGATTCATCCCTGCATCCAGTGTCCTTCCAACCCCCTAGCAATTTACAAACACCTCCCCCTTGTTCCAAACACTTTCAGGAGGTTTATTGACTGACATTTCAGGAAAGACGAGGGGACCGTGTGCCGGCAGTAACTGGAGTGGTGACAAATCACTTTATGGAAAGAGCAACCTGTTTACCAGGAAGCCAGATTGTCCCCTCACCCTACCGTAAGCCTGCAGGGCCTAGAACCGGACAGACCTTCACCGTATTGATTGGTCCTGCCCCCTCCCTCATGGGACGGATCATTTATTTTCAGGGTGATATAAGTGGAACTGATTAGAACACGGGCTGATTGATTTGCTTATGCATGTGTCGTGGCACTCCGTAGAAGATGAAGCCTTGCGGGAAAGGAGAACAATTAACCGATCTTTGCCAGGACCTCAGACAAGGGGCATTATCGTTGCCGTCCGAGTGAGCATGAGTGTGCCACTGCATTTGTGAATGTGACAAAGAGTCTTCCGAGAAAAAACACATGCAGCATTCATTTGCATTTCATTGTGTTTGCAAAAACTGCAGCTCTCAAAAACGAGGAGATAAATGATGGCGCGTCGCTAAAAGTGCTCGCTCTCACTACGCTGCTCTGATTTATTCCGTTTGAGATTTCGACCTTAACGCAGGTGTGTGTGCTGCAAATGCCGCTGGCGTCCTTGTCTGAAGAGTTTCTGCATCCAAGTAATTCTAATGAGCCCACTTCACTTGTGATTGACTCTTTTTCCGACAACAAAGTGATGTGTGTCCTTCTCTCGAACAATGATAAAAGGAGCAGGAGTCCTCAGAGAAGCCTGACTAAAATGCATTCATCTTGTCACATGCATCGTCCTACTGCTCTACTCATAAACTCAGTGCAGTGCTCATTGCTATGATCTTTTTGAAAAAGTTAACCTGCTAGATTAACCTCAATTATATTTTCTCTATGCAATACATACCTTGCGTATATTTAGGCCTGGTTTCACAGACAAGGCCTAGATTAAGTCAGGGTTAAGCCTTAGTTCATTTAGGGCATTTAAGTAGCTTTTATAAATGTGCCTTAGGAAAAAAAAAAAAATTCTCAAGCCTTGTCTGTTAAACGGGGTTAATGTATGTTGTATATATAGTGCAAAAACTATTTTTGGTCATTGTTGCTCACTTCTCTCATCCTGTGTTACGAATATGGGCAGGAAATCAGGAGGTATGCTGTGACTTTACTGACCAATCAAGCTTATGATTTTCACCTGGTGGATGAAAAATCTCATAAACATTGATGCAACATTCATGGCCTGGCTCTGAATTCTGAGGACTGAGGACAGTCATACCTATAGACCACAATATCATAGAAACTTGGAGTAAAGGTCTTCACGGGTCCAAACATTATACCCAAACCCGAAGAGACCCGTAAATGTGCTACACGGAACCGCCCCGGGCCCGACTATTATTATGAAAGTTGGACCCGGACCCGTGTAGAACCGAGAAATGCCATAAATGTACTACCCGGACCCGTCTTCTCTAATTTTAGTAGCCTTCTCCCTTGTACATAACTGTGATGCACAATCCTCCTTGCCAAGAAAGTTCCATCCATGTTATTCCTCCTTTGCCGATTGAAATGCTTAATCCACTCATTATTCCAGCTTTAAAAGTCCACTTGCTGTCACGATGACAAATGTGACTTTGCAGTTTTGCATTTTGTTGTATCTCGAGTCAACTCATATAATAAAATATCTTTGACAATTTGTCCTTTTGAACTATAATAACGATTGCTTGTTCAGTGACATGGCCGCTGACGTTAGCATTACTTATTTGCGATCATTTCTGTGCTTTCTGGGCCTAGTCTGACCAAAACTTTAGATATAAAAAGATGTTTCATTCATTTTTATTATAAAAATAGGAGAAAGAAAGTGTGCTCGCATGAGACTGCACATGCGCGTTAACTGGAGCAACCTGAAACATAAGCTTTTAAACGCATTTTGAGCGTCATAGAAAACATTCATGTGATAGTTCATCTCAGATTTTGTTGAAATATGTTATTTAAATGTGAGTGTGCAAGGCTGCAAGCGGTTTTTGAGATTTGAAGTTTGTTTGTATTACTGTTGCACACAATAGGAATAGGAAAACTCGATGATCACCGTTCGCTTGCTTTAACTCCGGCCCCCTCTGCTTCTGATGGCTGGGGTCGCTCTTGTTTTTTCACCTTATTTCCCGGTTCATACTTTGTAAGTTACAAAACACACGCACAGCGCTGACTGACTGAACAAGGCCGGATGATCTCTGAGTCAGATCAGCTCGGGTATACACACAATGTTATTACTTAATAGATTATATAGAAGTAATAGACTGGGACCCGACCCGGCTGACCATTTAAAATATAGACCCGAACCCGTACGGGTCCTGGGTCCTCGGGTCCTCAGATCTCGGGTACTCTTTGTAGACCTCTAACTTGGAGTCTTTTGACTTGGTGGACAGTGTACAGATGACACATGTGGAAAGGCCCCAGCATGGCAGCCCCACTCTTTTCTAGTAACCAGAATATCATAGAGACTCGATGACGGTTTCCGCAGACTTGGAGCAGTAATCAACCATTGAGTAATGCTTTAGCAACCGCCCAAAATATTTTAGAACTACATGACATTATATATCACAAACCAATCTTGCCTCATCGTAAAAAGGTGAAATTATTTGCTATTTTTAAGAAACTTTGACCTTTGGCCTTTGACCTTGACACAGTCATGCAGGTGAACAGAGGTCTATTATATAACTCCCTTTTTTTTCTTCATGTTGGTAGCACCACATTATTACACAAGTTTTTAAATATTAATTAAGCAGATTTGATAAAATACATTTTATATTATATATATATATATATATATATATATATATATATATATATATATATATATATATATATATATATATATATATATATATATATATACATGGGCAACATTTGACTCTCGAGTTAGGGGGGGCAAGATTTTTTTTTTTTTTGCTTTTAAACGTCTTTTTTTTTGGACCTGCATCAGCAAATTATTAGCAGAAGTTTAAGTAGCTTGTTCTTTAATTTAATAATACTACTCATTTATCTACTCATTTATTTAATAATACAGTAAATTTTATTATCACGGGAAATGATGCGGACGATATCTGAATCAGTGTCCGTCATTTTGCGAGCAACTGGTAATAAAGAAAAATGTTACGTCGCAATTTTAAAAATATTACCATTTTAAACCATGAAGGCGAGCCCAGTTGATATCACACAAACAATGTGCAAAACTTTGCGTGAGAGTTACGCAGGTGAAGTCTCACTAGAGGACAGGAGCGGCTCCTTGCCATAAATATTTGTAGGGCAGATTCTGGGTCTTAGCGCTAGTTTATGATAACCATTTTGAAAGCTTTATATTCTAATCGCTGAACACATCAGACACACTTTAGGCAGAATTCGAATGTCTTTGCGTTATTCAGCCTGAGGGTGGCGCTCTTATGGTGATTGACAGACTTTAGTACACACAACACACAGAATCTTAGAATTTTAGTATTTCTGCTTCCGAATTTTGTTTTAGAATAGTTATGTAGGAATTCATGTGAGGAAAAAAGTCATGTCTATTTTCAGAACAAACATAAACAACAGAACTACAACTATAAAAGCTATTAACATGAGCACGTTTAAATTAAAGATTTTCTTCCACATAGGAAGAACAGACATGCCAAACAGTTACTGACCTGATGTAGACACATATCTGAAGCGTGGCTTTTATCGTCTTGGTCTGGAGGTGTACGTGAGGTGTGTTTAACGTGGAAATAAGCGGGGCAGGCAGAAATCTGCCACAATGGCTCTCTATGAGAGGGTGCTGCAGTTCCATTTTACACCACAGATTTTCATAGGAAAGTTGTGGTGGCGCTGTAGAGCTGGGACGGGCTCTGAGACCGGCTGCCCCGCTTAGTATTATGAATACATGCCTGTCGAATCCATGCGCTACATTAATATATCCTGCTCACTTTACAACTCAAATCTGAAAAAATATTTGTTGCAAAATGCTGACGCTCTCGCCGGCGGCGGTGTGAACGCACGGTTAGAGACTGTTAATTTATTTTCTTGATATTTCTCTTGTGGTTCATAGTGAGAAAAAAATAAATAAAATAAAATTATACGAAAATATTTAGTGTTAAACAAGTTGTTTTTTAAACGAGGAGTATCCAACTAATCTTTTATTATCCTCACTCACAGTCAGCACATCGGTTGCAGTGATATGCGCTATGATATTGCGGAGCAAATGAATTATCAATATTATTTTAATACTAAAAGTAGCATAATAATAAGAAGCATTTAATAGCTCTGCGTGCCCTGTCCGATATAGGCTACGCCACTGTGAAGGGATAAACGGTGTTCAGGCACGGCATCAAAGCGTTAAACTGATTTATTCAAATCCACACTCTCTGAATAGTGGCCGCGTTTTTTGAGACTGTCTTTCCGCGCTCACGGGCAATAAGGCTCGCGCTCAACTGTGCGCGAGACGGAGCGGTACCCGGGAAATTAAATATAGTAGTGGACAAGCTGACGGCTCACAACGGGAAAAATGATGGGGGGGGCAACTGCCCCCCCTTGCCCCCCCCAAATGTCGCCCATGTATATATATATATATATATATATATATATATATATATATATATATATATATATATATATATATATATATATATATATATATATATCTTTTTCCCTAAAAAGTAAGTTACCTGGTTGACTTAAAATTGAGTTCACTGAATTTAAAAATTTGAGTTAATACAATTAAGGAGATTAGTTTAATAAATAGAAACTCAAAATATTATGTTATCTGAACCACATTCATTTTCTAAGTTGAGTTGACAAAAGAAAAAGAAAAAAAAAGTTGTCATAACCAATCATGAAAATTATTTTTTACAGTGTAAGAAATAATGATAGAATATTATGCCAAGCTATTTAAACCTGTATTTTTTTTTTAAAGAATTTTGTAATATAGCTTAGGATATCATATTATAATATATTATAATTATTATCATACAATATTACCAGGACAGTCAGATAACAAAATGTATTTTAATTAAAAAATGTAAAACAATTGTAGAAGAGGTTTATTAAAATAACTGTCCATTAAATTCATTTGGAATTCTGCATACAGTGAATTGACTACATTTTAATAAATTTTTGAATGCATTTATAGATTTGGACTGAATAAAAAACTAAGGACATCATTGATTTCAGCAAATTCTACAGTAAATCAGTTGCTCTATAGGGTATATTACACACTCTCTCTCTCTCTCTCTCTCTCTCTCTCTCTCTCTCTCTCTCTCTCTCTCTCTCTCTCTCTCTCTATATATATATATATATATATATATATATATATATATATAAAATATATATATATATATATATATATAAATATATAATAACATGGCTATTATGCAATCTGTGAATTCCCCGCACAGTCCCCCACAGATCCACATCCACCTTTAGCTAAAACTTTCCCAAATGCCACAGTGATATTTTCAAGCCAAAATTCTTCTTCCACATTCTCCCACTCTTCTCCAATGAACCTCATCTGCCTATATCCCTACAGGAAACTATAGCACTGTCTTGCGTGCGTGTGTGTGTGAGTGTCTCAGAGAGAGAGAGAGAGAGAGCACTGGTGTGTGGGGGGCCCCAAAACTCCCTTCTGCTCACATTCCAACTGGGTTAAGTAGAAAGACTGACACAAATAGCCCATCCTTCATGCACACAGACTGCGAGGAGATGGATTTTCCAGAGCTAAAGACTCATTCCTAATTCCTCCTCCAATTTTGTGTATCTGTCAAACAGCTTACTACAGCACATTTAAATGTCAGTTCAGTTGATGAGTCATAAGAAAGCTGCTTAATTACACGTAGACAAAATGTGACTGTCTCACAAGATTTTTTCCGCTAAATGTTTTCCTCATCTCATCCCGAGGGTCTCTCAGAATACAGGCTAACACTACACCTCTTCCCCTATCATTAATTTAAGTCATTTATCCTAAATGCTGATATAGGGATTGGGGGAGGGTCTATAACCACCCACCCTTATGACTTATTCAGCATGATGTAGTGCTGTGTCACCATAATGGCTCCTGATGCCGTCTGTAACGGATGGTGGACACAAAGTGTCCGGCCGGTAGATTAATAAGCAGGGCTTGTGTCAATCGATTGGGTGCCGGGTATTCAGGGTGTAAAACTGACCAAGAACAGGGCTGATGAAGAGGAAGTCGCCCATGTGACCAGATAGCAAATCCCTACTAAGATTCAGTCTGTCAAACGGTGCACTTAGAGACCATTGAAGCAAGGTTGAATGTCTTTATCCTTCCTGTATTAGCCGGTGATTTTAAGCTGAATGCTTTTATCTTACAGACAACAAGCACCTGCTGGAGATCTGTGACAGGGAAATCACTGGGTATTTCTTTAACTGTGGCCAATTCAAAGTCTTTTAAAACACTTTCATCAAACACTAGTTTATTTGATTTGTCTACTGACAGTGTCCAAAAGTGGACATACTTGTATCACTGAAGAATTATGTCTCTTTTTCCTAGACAGTCATGAACAAATGTAATTTCCACAACATCTCAAGTAATTTATTACTTTTGGGGGGACTAGCATTTTATGGAGCCTAATCATAGACAATTAAATGTGATTAAAAATAATAATAATTATTATTCTTTTAAAAAATAATCTGCTATTATAACTTGATTGCAAACATCATGTCTCATATTTCAGTGTGCCCTTCACCAACACTCTTGTGTCATTGGTTTATTACTGGATGTGCTGGAAATTGTGTCAGAGATACTTGTAATTTGTGTAAAAATTTATATTAATCCTTTTCACACAAAAATAAAATAGCAGTAATTTTTAAAAAATACTCTTATGATGGATTTTTTTTATAGTGTACAATTGAAAGTATGTCTAGGAAAATTGTGAAAAAATAAAATATCTACACTACTGTTGAAAAGTTAGGGGTCAGTATATTTTTTTTTTAAAGAAATCAATAGTTTTATCTAGCTAAGATGCATTTCATGATCGCACAACAATGGAGAATAAACAGAAACAGTCTTTAATAATGAATCCATTTTGGAAGACATTGGAGAAACTCAGGAGAAATATAACACAACCATATACAACATTAACAACACAGAACTGAGGAAACTAAGGACTAATGCTGCATTCACGTGCTATCAGAAATTTGATAATTCCCACTTCTGAAGTCGTAATTACAAGCTCATTGCATTCAACTTTTGAAATGGGAGTGTGTTCATGTGCAGTTTTTACCTAGAAAACTTGTATTTATGATAATTCCGAGAGCATTTGAAGGCAGCATTAAATACACAAGGAGTGGTAATCAACTGAACAGAAACAGGTGTGTAATTCATTAGGAACTATGGAAACTAATAGGGAACACAGACAGGCAAACAGGAAAACCAAAACACTATGATAATGAGAGTGTGTTTACACAACAACAATGTACTAAAAACGGAAAGGTTTTTCATTTGCTTTTTTTCACGTACAGCCAACAGTGTTGTCACAAAGATCCCCATTCACATGGACCCAAAAAAACAATTAAAAACGCTGTATTCTGCTGCCGGGCTAGTAGTTGGCGATATCACTTTGTAAAAAAAAAAAAAAAAAACACTACACGTCTATAGACTGAACACGTAATACCTCACTGTTTTCACAAATTCTCATTTTGTAGTTTACATGGAGACAATAATGGTATAGTTTTTAAACACTTACTCTTTGAAACCTGTTTTCAAAAGTTGGTGTTTTCAGGGCCCCAAAATGCCGTTGTCGTGTAAATGAACGGCCACAACGCATAAACAATAATATATATATACTATAATACTATAATATAATATAATATAATATATATATATATATATATATATATATATATATATATATATATATATATATATATATATATATATATATATATATATATATATATATACATATATATATATATATATAGTATATATATATAGATATATATATATAGATATATATATATAGATATATATATATAGATATATATATATAGATATATATATTATATTATATTATATTATAGTATTATAGTATATATATATTATTGTTTATGCGTTGTGGCCGTTCATTTACACGACATATATATATATATATATATATATATATATATATATATATATATATATAATATATAATATATATATATATATATATAATATATATATATATATATATATAATATATATAAATATATATATAATATATAATATATATATATATATAATATATATATATATATATATATATATATATATATATATATATATATATATATATATATATATATATATATATATATATATATATATATATATATATATATATATATATGGTAATCTTTTGAAATTTATAATCAAAGAATCATGGTTTTGACAAAAAATATTAAGTACATAACTGTTTATAACATTGGTAATATTGAGAATTGTTTCTTTAGAATGATTTCTGAAGGATCACATGACACTGAAGACTGGAGTACTGATGCTAAAAATTCACAGGAATAAATCACATTTTTAATTCAAGTAGTACTGTGATAATATTTCACAATATTACCATTTTTATTGAATAAATGCTGCTTTGGTGAGCATGAGAGACTCAAAAACATTAATTTCAGCAGTAGTGTGTGTATAAAAGTCTTTGAAATGTATGGGGGAAAAATGAAGGCATGGTAAAAAAAAAAAAAAAAAAAGTTTTAATAATCTTCATATAACAAAAAAATAGAAGCTGAAATTGGTTGGTTTTAAAAGAAATCAACCCCTGCCACACAAAAGAAACCCAATCTTCCCTCAACAATATGTGAAGAGGGCCTATTTTCAGGTCTATGGACTCTTAAGAGGCCATTCAGTTCGTTTGATCCTGACCCAAATATGGTTAAGAAAAAAAAAAAAAAAAAAACTCTGATTGTTTGGTGGGCTGCCAGAAAATGGGGAGAAAAAATAATTCACCAATAAAACATGGACAACAAGAGAAGTCATCGAGAGCAAACCTTTAAAGGCGCCGGCATGATCTCTTTCTCCTTCTGTCTCTATATTTGGGTAAACTCCCAAATGATGACAAGCCAATTAACCTGCATCATTAGTTTGAGGGCCCTTTTAAACAGAACCACAAGGATGGAGCTTAAGAAGGCTTTTGCATTATTGATCTAATGTCAGTGCCGGAAGGACTTTGTCATTGGGGAGAAGAAAGCCAGGATGGGGCATATTACAGTAATGGCTATCTGCAGCATTTGAGAAGCTGCTCTCATTGTTAACCGCTAATGGGCAGTTACATACTGTTTGCATGTTTGCTAATGCATTGCAGATTATCTGAACCATTGTCTCTCCTCCCTTCCCCCCTCGCATCTGGAGGCAAGAGAACATGTAGTTAACTGAGCGCAGCAGTTACGCTAGCATAAATAAGAGTTTAATGTAGCAGTTCTAAAAATTTGTTTACATACAGTATTGAGGCTGTGCAATAAGTGCAGGCAATCAACTTTACAAACAAGCTGGAGTTTATGAAGATGTCTATGGAAAAGCACTGTCACAATGCTTATCAGGGCTTGACATTTACACGCGCTAACTCACCAAATGTGGGTGGATTTCAGCAATGGTAGTGATGAAAAAAAAATTGAAACATATTGATACTGAGATATCTGAAATGCTTCCAATACTCATTTTCAGCAGGACAGATAAACGAGCTGCACTTTCTCTCTCTCTCATCTCTCCAACAGCGAGTTAACACACAAACCCACCTCCTCTCATTCACTCGTTTCACTTGCTCCAGGTGAATATTGTAGGTGTTCCAGGGTGTGAATTTTGACGTGGGATTGCACATATTGCTTTGGAAGCTTGTTTCCGGGACTAAAAACAAACAAACAAAAAAAGGTTGCACCTTTTTATCTCACAATTCTGACCTTTTCTCTTGAAACTGTGAGATTTAAACTCGAAATTGCACGTTATTAAGTCAGAACTGTGATATATAAAGTTGCAATTCTGACTTTTTTTCTTGCAATTGCGAGTTTTTATCATGCAATTCTGACTTTTTTCTCACACACATATATATATATATATATATATATATATATATATATATATATATAAATATACACACATATATATATATATATATATATATATATAGATATATAGATATATAGATATATAGATATAGATAGATAGATAGATAGATAGATAGATAGATAGATAGATAGATAGATAGATAGATAGATAGATAGAAACTTGCAAATGCATCTTATTTTATAATTTTATAACATGCAATTGTGAATTTATACCTCACAATTGCGAGAACAAAAGTCAGAATTGTGAGATAAAAAGTCACGATTACTAAATTTTTTATTTCATGGCGGAAACAAGATATTGCGCATAATTTTACTCATTCCCACAGATTTTGTACTCACACCCAGAGTGCACACACAAAAATCCGCCTCTCAGTACTAAATTGAGTTCTTTTTTGCTGCTTAAACAGTCAAATACAAACAAAATAATGTCTAATGTGAATGCACAAAATAATGTTTTAAGTGAATGTAAACAGTTGAGAAAGAAAACGCATGTGTAACAGTATAATGGATCTGTGTGTCAAGTCTTAAAGTGACAGCAGCCTAATAAACCTGCTGCCAAATTATGAGATGATATTAAAAATATCTATTTTCCCCCATGGTATTGTGGCCAGTGAAAATGCTGAGGGGCTAGAAACTTTGGAAAACCACTAGCCACAATGGCTGGTGAGCAAAAAAGTTCATATCAATCCCTGATGCTAATTTTTACAGCAGATGACAAAACTGCAGCGCGCTTAATAATAGACAGAACAATATCATCCACTGGTGTAGATGCTAATATAGTTAGCATTATAGTTATCGTTTTTGGTGTGAACAGGCTTTAACACTCAGTGCAGTGTAATAGCGCATTCAAGTCCTCCTGGGAAGTTCGTATTTTCTAGTTGGGAAGTAGTATGACATCAGTTGCATTCGAGAGACTTTTGTTGGAGCAAAATGGGACGTAGCTTTTCTACGAAATAATGTCAGCAAGACTGACTTATTTACCTATACATCTACAAAACGATGAATAAAGAATGCCCATCAGGTGTGTTTTGCTTTTATGTGAACTGAATTCTATTCCCTATTCAGTCACACTTTAGATTAGGGTCCAATTCTTACTATTAAATAACTTAACTATGAATTTTGCCTCAATAAACTCTTATTTACTGCTTATTAATAGATAGTAAGGTAATTAAGTTTAGGTATTGGGTAGAATTATAGATTCATACGAATTCACCACCAGTTTACCAAAATGTAAAATAGTTACACGTGTGTTAGATATTCTGGTCCCAAAGCAATGGCAAGAGCAACGGAACCTGACTTTTTTTCACATTTTCTGCACTGACTGTGGGAGAAAATCAGCAGAATTGTGCAGAAGGGATTTAAAATTGGTTGTATTCATATTTTAAATGTTGTAAACAGCTTGCTGTCAGCTAAAACAGAAATTGAAATAAAACAGAAATTGAAATAAAATGAAATTTATTTCATTTTTTTTATTTTTTTTTTATTTTTATTTCATTTTTTATTTCATTTTTTAATGTATTTTTATATATTTTATGTATCATCATGATTCTGACTTTTAATGCATTTTAAATCCAAATAGCAAAATTATCTGTTTTTACTGTTATTTCTATTCCTTATGTTCTATTTTTATTAAATTGCCTTGCCTTGCTTTGCCTTAAAAACTCAAGAGTCTTCAAATTTTTTCTTTCAGAATTCTGCAGGTGTGTATTTCATGCATGCTCGCTATTGTTTTGGCTAGATTTGACTGCCACTTGTCCATCCAGACTACTTGACCAAATGATACTTGATTTTAAGGACTCTTATGAGGTGCTTACTGAAATGAGTGGGTGCTGTATTACACAAGAGCATGGTGGGTCATCTCATGCGCTAATTCACTTCAGACGCCGTCACTGATTGAAATGAATTCTATACTCCAATGAAGTATAATAAATTAGGGTCGCTGAGATGTTGGCCTCCGTCTATTTGGGTTCTGTTACCACACATCAAATTACAGTTGAAAAGTTCAGTTCATGCAGTTCTTACTTTGCTTTAGACAGAAAATCAAGCAGCATGTAAAGACAAGCTCACGCTAGTGGTTCTAATAACTCTGTATGGCGGAGAGCCAAAGTAAACAATCATATCATATAACAGTCAGAATTTCTTTGTTTTAAACCCTTGGAAGCCCATGAAATTTCCCATTAACATGACTTCCGTTATATGGCAAATCTAATTCACCCACAGGCTGGGGGGGGGGATACAGAAAGTTCAATAGAGAAACCTGATTTATTTGAACTTTACAACGACACTCTCTCACACATGTGAAATACACCTTTTGCTTATCAGTTCCTGAGTAATTGAAAAAAAAAAAAAAAAGCCCCAAATCGGAAGTCCGGAACATTCTTTTCATCTCAATTTCAAATAAAAGCGTTTGCAGAAAGAGAGTTTTGGGGCCACATGTAAGGGGAAGGGAGCACACGATTACACTGCACTTCACATCTTGAAAACATGCACAGCTAAAGTGTTCAGTAAGCAGAAAATCACCCCAGTTGGGAAGTTTTTTTTTTTTTTTTTGCTGTACTCCACGTCTCTTCTTTCAGCCTGCCCTCCATGGCCATCAGCGCTCACCAGCATCAAAGAGCATTTTCTATCCGCCTTCCCACGTGCACTTTCCTACTTTAGGAATGTTTGCCAAATTTGCCAGCTCTTTATTCTTGCTCTACCCTTTCGATGCTTATAGAAGTTTGGTGTAGTAAAATTTACACAGGATTCTGTGTCTGTTCTTGAGGTCATTCTCAGCAAACTGTGCCATACTGATATGATTAAAGGCTAAATGAAATGTAGTTTTATTTGATGTTAAACTTTTCGTGTTTCATTTTATTTTCTCTGTTTAGTGTGCAAAAAATATATATAATTCAAATACAATAATTGCATTTTTAAATGTCTGTTTTCAGAACATTGTCTAATATTAATAATAATTAAAAAAATCTACGTACATTTTGTTGGAATTTAAAATATGATTTCACCGTCTATGCAGTTTCAATAAATGATTTATGCAGAATTTGTCTTTTGTTTCTGCACTTCCTGTCTGTTTAATGCCTTTATTCTGTGACATTCTCAATCAAAAAGAAAATTGTTTGATATTTCCTATTTAAGAGTGACTTTTTAAAAAAAAATTATCAGGTTTTATTTACAGTATTTGACGATTTATGAATATTTTACACTTTTATTGTCTATGTGAAGCGCAATACTTCAACAACTGTATGTAAGGGAGAAAAATATATGTACAGTACTGTGAAAATTTTTTTGAATCAGTAAGTAATGGTTTTAATTACTTTTATTCAGGATTAAATTGAGCAGAAGTAACAGTAAAGATTTTTTTCACTGATACAAACGAAGTATTTCAAATAAAAACTTTCTTCAGTCAAAGAATCATGAAAAAACTGCATAATTTTCACAAAAATATGAAGCAGAAAAGCTGTTTTCAACATTAATAATAAAGAAATGTTTCTTGTAAATTAGAATGATTTACAAAGTATCATGTGACACTGAAGACTGGAGAAATTATGCTGAAAATTCAGCTTTAACTTAAAATGAATGAATTTGATTTTAAAATATAGCTGCAAGCAGCGATTAAGGGGCCACGCACAAAATAAGCAAACAAGGAAGCTAGCATCAGACCAACAATGTCATTCAGTTCGAAGACTGTCACTGTTTCTAAGATATTTGCAAATGCTAAATCACAATGTCAATCTATTATGTTTGGTTTCGTTGGACTCGGCAAATGATTCAGGATTCTAAGGAGATTATTTTCACTCTGGTGAAAATAAGTCAACCACATCAAAAGTTATAAGCATGTACAGTTTTTATTTTTATTTTTTTTTTTATCACTACTAGGTCTGAAACTTCTCAGAGTTTCATAATGATACGTTCATGAGTTTGTAAAATACAACATTTTACTACAAAATTCAAAATGGCCGATATGCACTTTTGGACAAACCGTTCAGAAATTATAAGCCAAAAAATTTTTTTTTCGTATCTCCGGACCAGTAGGTGGCACTTCCCCAAAACGCTGCATGTAACCTCAGGTCATGCTTGTGATGACATGGACCAAGTTTGGTCTGAATACGATAAAGCGTTGAAGAGATAGAGCCTTACGTCTATTTTTGCAAGTGCTACATAAAATTCTTTCGCACGTTTTTTTGGAAACAATTTGACAAATCAACTTGAATTCCACAACTTTTTGTCGCCATGGTCTGAAGATAATCCGGTTCAGTTTTCATGAAAATCAGAGCAACGGCCTAGGAGGATTTAGAAAACAAAGGGTTTTTTTCATGACGGACAAGGAATCAGAGGAGAAAAAATCTTTTAAGCCATTATGGTTCAAAAGTTATTAGCAAAAATATAAGTGCAAGTTCAGACAGTTGGTGGCGCTAGAGGGATTGAGATAGAGACTCCAAATTTGCTATATGGTGACAGTTCAGACTGTCCTCTATCTATGTGCCAAATTTGATAACTTTCCTGCAAGCGCTTTTATGGGCTGCCATAGACATAAGAAGAAGAAGAAGACCACCATTGGATAGGTGCCTACACACCTTGGCCCCTGAATATATTAAGAGAGAAAACAGTCATTTGAAATTGTAATAATATTTCACAATATTACTGTTTTTGCTGTATTTTTAATCAAATAAAATAAGAGACTTCTTTCAGTAACAGTGTATATATATATATATATGTATATAATTCCTGAGAATGACTCCATTTATTCACAATGAGCACCATTCACAAACCTTTATGATCCACAGAATGTGAAATCGTCTCTCACATATATAATAACAGCATAATAATTGGCCATAATTTCAAAAGGTGTAAAGGTGTCTGCAGTAATTGTGCATTCAAGTCGTTTGTTCCCAAGTGGCCACTAGATCAGCAGGGCAAACATATCAAGTGACAGTCTCTGGCTTTAGCCAATGTTTTATCTTTTCTTTGCATCTCTTCCAGAGCCATTCTCTCAGGTAAAACACTCACGGCAGGCAGCAAATGTATTCTTAACACTACAAAACAGCACAGGCTCTGAGGGGGTTGGAGCTAACGCTCTTGCCAAAAAACGAGCACACAGCCTCTCCTACTCTCTCTTAGGAGCTCAAGTCAGATACGAGCTTTAAATACAAGCGTGCTCAACCAGTCAGAACAGCATTTGTTTAATTTTCTCTGACTTCGTTGCAATATTGCCAGAAAAGCCCTGAGGTTATTTTGCCCTCCTTTTTCACAGGTGAAGATGCAATTATAGATGCTCTTTTTATATGTCGAGATTGCAGTGCGCATGTGTGTGCGTCTGTTTGTTTTGCATGTGTGTATGCAGAATATGCTCTCTGCCCGACTGCGGTACAGAGCTGGATTATGTTCAGGTAGGGCATTTGCTCCCCCTTTCTCTACCGTAAATGACATTTCCGATGTTTCCCTCAAGGTGAGTTTTCCCTGCTGCACCTGTAACCTTTCTCACCTATGTTTCTTCAACTCTAAGCCAGAGGGAGGAAGTGGATTTTGAGAAAGCAGCCCGGCCTGACAGATACGACAGTAAACACTTTTTTGGATCTCCTTGGCCCATTCGCACTCTGTGTTTGTGGGGCATGTGTGGGCTTGCTGATGGAATGAGTTATTTTATCATGACTGTGTGTATACAGTACTAACAATTTTATTAAACTTCTGTTGCTGAATTGTTGATTTTGGAATAAAGAAGCAAAACTGGATTTTTTCTTTTTTTCATTTTAAAATTAACATGAAAAGGCATTTGCAACCCATTTTACTTCTGTAACAGTGCGAAACAAGATATTCAACTAGACTATGGTAGTCAATGCAGGGCGAGATCTGTTTGATTACTGACATTAATCCAAATATCTCGCTTTGTGTTCAGCAGAACAAAGAAATTCATACAGGTTTGGACTTGAGGGTGAATAAATGATGACAGAATTTTAATTTAAGGGTGAACTAACCCTTTAATGCACTTTAATTGAGTGGAAGCAGTGTTGAGGTCCAACTAAAGCTATACTTAAGTATATTTGATTGTGTTAAAGTAGAACTATTGCAAATATACTTTAGGTACACTTTAAAGACTGGTATTATTCAAAGTTCATACAATCCTTATCAAACACATTTAGACTTTAATATTAAGAAATGTGCAGAAGTACTGCTCCAAATAAAGCTTAATTATAATTTTAATATCAGTAAGTCTTAAGCGATTTGTTGACTTTAGCAATAGCAATAGTGGAGTTCCTTGTGACCTTCACAATAGGAGTACAATTTGTATGGCTTGTGTAAGTGACCTTTATTGGAGTTGCTATGGAGTTGCTCACTTGCTTATTATCAGTGCTGAAAATTGCTAAGATACATAAGTTGGGGATCAAGAGGGTTTTTTTTTTTTTTTTACATTTTTTTACAGTAGTAAAGAATCTGCATAAATGACAGCTAAAAAGATTAATTAGTAGTGGTAAATATAAGAAATATTTAAAGGTGCCCTAGAATTAAAAATTTAATTTATCTTGGCATAGTTGAATAACAAGAGTTCAGTACATGGAAAAGACATACATTGAGTTTCAAACTCCATTGCTTCCTCCTTCTTATGTAAATATCATTTGTTTAAAAGACCTCCGAAAAACAGGCAAATCTCAACATAACACCGACTGTTACGTAAAAGTCGGGATCATTAGTATGTATGACCCCAATATTTGCATATGCCAGCCCATGTTCAAATCATTACACAAGGGCAGCCAGTATTAACGTCTGGATCTGTGCACAGCTGAATCATCAGACTAGGTAAGCAAGCAAGAACAATAGCGAAAAATGGCAGATGGACCAATAATAACTGACATGATCCATGATAACATGATATTTTTAGTGATATTTGTAAATTGTCTTTCTAAATGTTTCGTTAGCATGTTGCTAATGTACTGTTAAATGTGGTTAAAGTTGCCATCGCTTCTTACTGTATTCACGGAGACAAGAGCCGTCACTATTTTAATTTTTAAACACTTGCAGTCTGTATAATTTATAAACACAACTTCAAGTTGTCCCAAAACTATATGAGTTTATTTCTTCTGTTGAACACAAAAGAAGATAGTTTGAAGAATGTTGGTAACCAGACACAGTTGACTTTAGCCACTGCCTTCCATAGAATTTTTTTTCCCTACTATGGAAGTCAATGGATAAGTCAACTATCTGGTTAAAATATCTTCTTTTGTGTTCAGCTGAAGAAAGAAAATCATACAGGTTTGGAACAACTTGAGGGTGAGTAAATGATGACAGAATTTTCATTTTTGGGTGAAGTATCCCTTTAATTAGGCTAACATAACCACTATTATAACACACTTAGTTATAATAGTGATAATAAATAAACTTGACCCTGGGGATTAATTTAATCTGAAGTAAATTCTTGCTCTGAAATAAATTTCCTTGCTGATGATGCACACTGATAGAATCTTCTGGCAGCATTCATGAAAGTCAACACTGCGCAACACCAGACACAACTGAACTCGTGATTTGTACAGCTTCTTTGGACTAAAAACACGATAGAAATCCTTTCATTTCCTTTAAATATTGAAACCAGATTGAACCACAACAACGTCCCTCTCTAAATTTACTTCCCGGACTCTGTTTCACCCCATTTCCAGCCCTACTTATGATCATTCCATTTTGCTTAGGAAGCTGCCTGAGAAAGTAGCTGGCAATGAAGACGGTAGACAGTGAGGCAGCTCACAACTGGAACAGAACTATGGAACTTAATTCAGGCCAAAGAGCACGTGTCTTACAGACTGGATCTGTCACGAATAAAGAAACTAGCAGGAAAAGAACCGTTCCATGACCTTTGCATGAACATCTTTGTGTGACATATTTTGCCTTTCACACTCTATGGGTGGAAAGAGTTTTTCCAATGTGGACATGCAGTATGCTTTTCCACAGCAGTTTTCATGTCACTTGAGACAGGGTTAGAACTGAGGTCTGCAGAAAATCATCTGCATCGCACTTAATAGGAGAGTTCCACCAAAAACAATAACTCTGACATTATTTTCCCAGCCCATTCTAAACTGGTATGACTTTCTTTCTTCAATGGAAAACGAAATATGTTGAAGAACATTTTCGCTGTTCTGTTTTCTATAGGAGTGTAACGGTACACAAACATGATGTTTCGGTACGTACCTTGGCTTTGAAGTCACAGCTGTGGTACAAACGTGACTTTGGCAGTTTGATACACGCTCCGAACCACTGATTCGAAACAAAAGATCCGTAAAGCTTTGAAGCTTCGTGAAGCATTGTTTTGAAATCGCCCATCACTAGCTATTGTTGAATAAAGGCATTATTTTTTTATTTTTTTGATGCACAAAAAGTATTCTCGTCACTTCATAACATTAAGGTTGAACCACTGTAGTCACATGAACATTTTTAAATATGTTTTTAGTAGCTTTCTGGGCATCTGAAAGTGATAATTATCTTGCTGTCAATGGAGGCCTCACTGATCCATTGGATTTCATCAAAAATATCTTATTTTGTGTTCCGAAAATGAACGAAAATCTTACGGGTGTGGAACGACACGAGAGTGAGTAATAATTAATGACAGAATTTTCATTTTTGGGTGAACTAACCCTTGAAGGATACATACTGTATGACGCTGAAGGTATCACTGAAGGTAACAAATTCTCCCTGTATCTTTTGGAACAACTTCCATGTCAGGAGAGCACCTGTGATGCCTTAAAATGCGTCTTAGTAGAGAATCACAAATGTTTGTTATCAATGAAAGTGTTACCCAACTGTTTATGAAAGGCTTGGCTGCGTGTTGACGCAAACATGACATCATTCTCATTCCTAAGTGATGTTCAATGTGATGATCTCTTCAGGTCTGAGATCAGTATCAGTGTGTGTGTGTGTGTGTGTGTGTGTGTGTGTGTGTGTGTGTGTGTGTGTACACATCTCCTGCTGTGATAGATCTGGAAGGTTCTGGCTCTCTGAGGTCGGTATCAAAGGAAGGCCAAGCTAGAGCCAAGCCGGGGGCCTTCGGCAGGCTGGGGTTCAAAGGCTCTTATCACTTCTTCTGTCAGATCCAGCAGAGCCCTGCGCTTTGATTGGCTTCTTGTCTTGTTAGAACTCTGCTCTTTCTCATTCACTCACACTCCCTCAGATGAGACGCAATCTCTTTCAGGAGATACAGAAGAACCCGATGCACAGCCTCAAGAGCGGTGATTGAGGACGTGAGGATGGGAACTGATTTGTTCAAGACAAAAGCTAGAAGCCTCTGGCACATTGAAGGTGACATGCATCATATGCTGGGGACAAATGGTATTTTTAGTGGTCGTAGGCCTCATGAGAAATGACCAAGATCAAGTTCATATAAAAATATCTTTTCTTTTTTTCTTAATATGACAACACAAATCACTGAAACAGACAACGACTTTCTCATCTTTCTCATGTTCAGTTACCAGGTACAGAACCTCACACATGACATGCAGAGGAAAAGATAGATATCATGGCCACAAATTAAGAATTGGTTCTGTCATTTTAGTTAAAGGGGTGGTTGATTATGATTTCACTTTTTTAACTTTAGTTAGTGTGTAATGTTGCTGTTTGAGCATAAACAACACCTGTGAAGTTACAAGGCTCAAAGTTCAATGCGAAGGGAGATATTTTCTTTTAAAGGATTCTCTGTTTAAGGACTACAACAAACGGCTGGTAGGGACTACATCGAGCTTCTTCCCGGGTTAATGACATCACTAACCCTAAAATGTACATAAACCCCGCCCCCGAGAACACAAAACAAAGGGGTTGAGGCCATGTTGGGAAGTGTAGAGTGTTGTTGTCATGCCGTCATTTTACGCCGGACTGCTTCACAAACGAGGGTCAATTCAATGCTGGATTTGCACAAAAGATGAACATGACGGCACATGCTAGTAGATGAGTTTAATCAACTCCACAGCAACTACATAAATTTATCCACTAAACATTCAGAAACGTCCAGTTTCATTCTAAAAGTTGTAACTTCTTCCTGAGTCTCTCCATCAGTGTCGACTCCGGTTTGAACAATGTAAGGCTGAACACCGTTACTGACAATCCTCATTTTGGCTGCGTGAGATTCTCCAGCTTTGTTGTTGTTGAGTTGTTAAAGCTCCGCCCTCTTCTGGAAAGGGGGCGGGGAGCAGCAGCTCATTTGCATTTAAAGGGACACACTCAAAAACGTTTTTGCTCTCACCCAAATAAAGGCAAATTTGACAAGCTATAATAAATGATCTGTGGGGGATTTTGAGCTGAAACTTCACATTCACATTCTGGAGACACCAGAGACTTATATTACATTTTGTAAAAGGGGCATAATATGTCAGTTATACATAATGCCAAATATTTATGAATTGATTGCTTTGAAAGCATTTTTCATTTTATTTTCTTAAAAAGAAAAAAAAAAAACTCCCTCAATTTGTACATATAGATGCCCAGGAAGCACTTTGTAAAATTCTATAGTGCTATCAGGGCATATTCAGGAGTTTGAGTGAGTGAGGCTGCTAAATCAGGTGAATGGTTGTGAAATGCTGTGGCGTGTGATGCCTGTGACAGGCTGGCCAGCAGCGTCACACATGAAATGTATTATAAGTATGTGGAGAAGAGGGTGCCCGGTTCATTCACTTTCCTCTGATGTCCTTCTCACTTTGAAGATGTCCTCAAGGACTGTTCACCTTAGAATCTTTATCTAAGTGCAATAGGTGAGCAGTGAAATATAACCTCCAATAGCTGGGGATTCATGCATTTTATGCTGAAATCTCGACTATTTCAGAGATAGACTTTCACACCTTAAACAACAACAACAAAAAAAAAACCTGTTATGAAAAATGCAGCACTTATATGCAGAAATAGACAGGCAAGAAAGCTTACAAATAGTATTTTACTGTACTGGAGTACTGTACTGATATTCCTCTAACATTCTAAAGGATTGCACATTATAAAGATTTTAATTGGCAAACATTCAGTGATAACATTACAGAAATTACAGGTATTTCAGTTAGTCTTATTTATTTATTGCATGTTTTCATATTTCATTGCAAATGGTCTTATTTCTTTCTTTCATTTGCTTTGTGATTGTAAATAGTCCTGTCTTTGTAACATGCAGCATATTTAACCATCTATATAGAAGTCAAGAATCTAAATTTTCCAGCATTCTTGATTCCAAAGAATGTTCCCCATTCATTTTCTCAATTGGGTTTTCAATGAAGATTTCTGAGACTTGAACCAAGCCATCCAGCACTAAGATGAATCACAACATACCAACTTTGTTTTGAATATATTTGTTTAAGGTTTTTATCTAATATTTATATTATATATGATGTTTTACACTCTAAAAAATGCTTGGATAAAAACAAACCAAGTTGGGTTGCAAATCAACAAACCCAGCAATTGGGTTGTTTTAACCCAGCGGTTGGCTATATTTGCCCAAGCTGCTGGGTAGTTTTATTTAACTCAACTATTGTTTAAAAATGACTGTATTGCTCGCTTAAAATGAATCCAAAGTATGTTGAAAATTAACATTTATCAATATGTTTAATGAATGAACATTAATATGTTTAATGAATAATAATTAAACAATAAAGATGTATTAAATTGCTTATTAATAAATGTTTACCTTTTGATTATTATTGTTGTCTCTAGTAATTATGTGTCTGATTTTTTAATTTCCAACATTTTGGGTTCATTTTAAGCAAGCAGTACAGTCATTTTTAAACAATAGTTAAATAAAACTGCCCAGCATGTTGGGCAAACGCTTAACCCAACCACTGGGTTAAAACAACCCAATCGCTGGGTTTGTCCATTTTCAATCCGACATGGGTTGTTTTAACCCTGCATCTTTTAGAGTGTAGGTTTAGTTGACAGTAACAGTTGCTGTGGATCACTGTGTATTATTGAGTGTAAATGAAGCACAAGAATGATATTTAATTAACCAAAAATGAAACACATTTTAATAGATTTTAATGTTTCTTCAAACATACTGTATCTGTATTCCTTCTTCAGCTGATTGGTTTCACGAATCTATATGCATCATTTATGGTGTCTGGGACCGATCATAAACTAACAATCACTGTGTGGAACGTGTTTGTGTGTCTGTTGTTCTTATTTTCTTTAGCAGTCGAACTCTTCAACTCGTGTGCTTTTAATCACTCACATACTCCCTTCAGGAGAACTATAAGAATGGGATCCAAATAAACATGAATGATTTACAAACCCACCATCATAAAATGAAGGTGGTGTACGTCAGAGTCTAAGACCGGCTGAGGTGACTGTTCCTGGACAAATCATGGGACGGAAGCAGCTGGAAAGACAAAGAAATGGAGATGAGGGGGTGGGGGGTTTGTCAGCACATGTTCCTCGGCAGGATCAGGTCAACATCTCTCTTATCTTAACACATCTGTTTCCTCAAGCTTCCACCAGGGTGGAATCCCTATTGGATTACACAGATTGGAGGAAACCAGAGCTAGCGTTTGGCCCGTCATTTGGAGAAGACGTAGTGGAAGTGCCCAGCATGGAGCTACTGACAGGAAGTGATATCCTCCTGCAGGATTGCATCATCAGAGTATTGTTAAAAAAAGTTGAAAGGTAAACCACTGCTTTTCACAATATTACTTTTCACAAACTATTGTTAGCTGAGTTTGCCAATATTTTGTCTAGGGAAGTGAAGAAAATCCCATAGACTTACATTGAAGGAAGGACTCAGGACATCTAGAGACTAGAATTCCACAGAGACATGGGGGTCGGCTTGTTTGGGTCAAACCTAGCGATACCACCCAGAACATCCAAACAGTGTGCTAATAAAAATTCAGAATGCCTTAACCACAAAGCATGCTGGAAACAAAATGGAGAGATCTGACTCTAAATTCTGCTTGATTCATATCGACAAATACTGAAGTACAAAGTATTTGACAATAACTGACAAATTTCTGCCATCACAACAATATTTTAAGTTATCACTCATGTCCATATCACAAGCAGTACGGAAGAGGATTAGGGCCAAGCAATAATAAAAAAATAAAACCATCTCAAGAGTTGTTAAATTTTGAGAAAAAAAGTCAAAATAAAATGTTGAGAATAAACTCGTTAAATTACGAGAAAAAAGTCATTAAATTACGAGAACAAATTCGTTAAATTACAAATTCTCATAATCTAACAACTTTTTTCTCATAATTTAATGACTTTATTTTCAACATTTTATCTCCACTTTTTTTCTCGAAATGTAGACCTTTTCTCATAATTTAACAAATTTGTTCTCATAATCTAATGACTTTTTTCTCAAAATTTAACGATTTTTTTCTCGTAATTTAATGACCTTATTCTCAACATTTTATCTTGACTTTTTTCTCGTAATTTAACAAAATTTTTCTCATAATTGAATGAATTTGTTCTCATAATCTAACGACTTTTTTTCTCAAAATTTAAGGAGTTTTTTCTCGTAATTTAATGAGTTTATTCTCAACATTTTATCTTGACTTTTTTTCTTGAAATGTAATGACTTTTTTTCTCATAATTTAACAAATTTGTTCTCATAATCTAATGACTTTTTTCTCGTAATTTAATGACTTTATTCTCAACATTTTATCTCAACGAGTTTTTTCTCAACATTTTATTTTGAATTTTTTCTCGTAATTTAATGACTTTATCTAAACTTTTTTTCCTCGAAATTTAACAACATTTTTCTCATAATTTAATGAATTTGTTCTCATAATTTATTCTCAACATTTTATCTCGACTTTTTTCTTGAAGTTTAACACGTTTTTTCTCGAAATTTAACAACTTTAATCTTGAGATGGTTTTATTTTTTTATTATTGCTTGGCCCTAATCCTCTTCCGTACAAGCAGTGTGATATACTCACAGCAAAGTTCTTTGTTTAGGGGTAAAACGAAGTTCGAAATACGTGAGCAGTGATATACTGTTATCAAACATCTGACGCCACCCACACTGCTCAGAGCAACGTTTAGATGAATATGTAAATATGTGCTGCACGCTTTCCTCTCAAAATAAAAATAAAACTAAATAAACAACAAAAATGAGAAAACAGCAAGCATTTTTTTTACAGAAAACATAACATAGGTATGTTAGCATGAGCTCTGCAAATCAGCACTCCAGTAAAGTCACGTCACGTATATTTATATGCCGTTTTATTCAATAGATTGCTTAAAAGCAAACAGCTTTACAGTATCAAACATGAAAAACAGTGTCAGTGAAAAAACATGAAAAACATTTTCTATCCAGTATGTTCATGTTTTCACCCGCGGAGATCTAACCTGGAGGGACTCAACAGATGAAATGAGTCAGAGAAGAGTGCCACGTGAAAGAAGGCGGAGCCTCGGCACACACCTCCTATCATCATGGACCAGTAAGAAGGTGTTTTGCAGCTGGAGCAAACTTTTCCTGAGTGTTTGCTTTGGCAAGTCGTTACAAACTCCCAAAACGAACACAAAATGAACTTTGTTTTGGCATGATTTTGTTCGAAATTACATTCCACATTGTTTGAAGTATATCAGGGATTTAAAGGTACAATATGTCAAATTTTTGCAGTAAAATATCAAAAAACCACTAGGCTAGTGTTATATATTTTGTCCAGCTGATTACAAACAATATCTCTAATGTTTTCAACTACTTGTAAATCATGAGAAAATTCCCATTCTAAACAGTGACACGGGGCAGTGCAGTCGCCTGTCAATGACGTCAGTTACCTTTGTTACCGCCTTTACTGACGTAGAAACCACATGACAACAGTGCCGTGGACAAATGCGGAAGTAGTGTCTAGCGTCCAGCAAACCACTAGCTTGCTTCAAGCAGTTCCTTATTTACTTCTTGCACGTTTTATGGTGGATTGTGTTACTTATTTATGGAACATAATTACTGTTTACCATCTGCCGCTGGTTCTGTCGACAATGACAGCTCCCGTAAACTCATGACTGGAAAAGCAGAAGCGGCGCCGGTGACTGTTTCATAATAAAAGTCCCGCTGCTCGTTCAGCTCCCGCAACACTCGGTCCTGCTCTGCTTCATACTACAGTAACGTTAATAATCGCATCCACGAACATGAGTTCTTCCAGACTCCAATCCCTATTCTTTTGCACCGTCCTTTGAGATGGAGACCACATGTCCCAAGTTTCCGCTCTAAAACTTGGCGTCATCAAACTACGCCTTTGTTTTGAATAGGCTTCTGGTGACCTCTAGCGGAAAAAAATATCACAAATTGTACCTTTAAGGCCCCTTGAAGAAATCAGAATTGATCAAAAGTGGACAAAAGAGACACAGGAATGTGTCTTCCTCATCTACTTGTGATCCGATCGATCAAAACACATCTTAATACCAGGTGTAAACAGGGCATAAGGGTTAATGCCCATTCACACCAAAAACCATAACTATAATGATAACTATATTAGAGTAAGATATTGTTCTGTTTATTTTAAGCATGCGCTGCAGCTTTGTCGTTAAATGCTCAAGCACTTTAAAGGGTTAGTTCACCCAAAAATGAAATTTCTGTCATTAATTACTGTTGTTCCACACCTGTAAGACCTTCATTCATCTTCGAAAAACACATATTAAGATATTTTTGATGAAAACCGAGAGTTATATGATTCGTCCATACAGCAATTTAACCACAACTGTCAAGGTTCATCAAGGTACTAAAGACATTGTTAAAACAGTCAACATAACTACAGTGGTTCAAACTCAATGTTATGAAGTGGCAATAATACTTTTTGTGCACAAAAATAATGACTTTATTCATCAATTTCTTCTCTTCTGTGTCATTCTCATACACTGCTTACGTTCAGATCTTCCAGGTTCTACGTCACAACGCGGGCTCAGTATTTGCCAAAGCTGATCACGTGAGCAGCATGACGCATGCGTGTGATGCTGACGCAGAAGCCGGCCAATAATGACTTTGCATTCTGACGTAGAACGTATGATAATGACACAGAAGAGGAGATATTGTTGAATAAAGTCATTATTTTTGTTTAATTTTTATGCACAAAAAGTACTCTCATTGCTTCATAATATTAAGGCTGAACCACTGTAATCACATCGACTGTTTTAACGATGTCTTTAGTACCTTTCAGGACCTTGAAAGTGGTGGTTAAATCCATCAAAAATAGCTTAATTTGTGTTCCGAAGACTAACAAAGGTCTTACGAACGACATGAAGATAAGTAATTAATGACATTTTTATTTTTGGGTGAACTAACCCTTTAAAGCAGGATGGATTCTGATTGGCTGTGAATGTTTTTCTTGTTTATCAAATGGAAAAAAAAAAATCTTTCTGAAAGTGATTCTAACCATATCATTTATTTCTGCCGTTATCGTTATAGTTGTGGTGTGGACTTTGCTATTCTTTTATATTTAAAACGATTTTAGCCTATTTATCATTATTGTTATAGCTATCGTCCTTAACAGACCTTAAGGGCTGGAGTTTCATTCGAAATTACCTGTTGGAACAGCAAAGCGTGAGGCTAGACCTTACTTAACCTCTTCAGTTATTATTATAAAATTACATTTAAGTAGTTATGCACACAAAACAGGCTGGGAAAGATTTATTCACAATTAGTTGTGTATTGTGCGGTCAGTATCACATGAAAAAGAGAGATATTATGGCTGTAGAAAAGTTCCCCACTCCACTGGAGTCTCTCCATCCATCTGTATGGCAGAAAATGAGCGACTGATTGCATTAGTTTCTCTTTCTCCTCTCAAAGGTCTCTGCAGATGTTAGAAGGAAGGGGGATGGAGCAACACTTCATAGACGTGCTGGGATTTGGCCCATGGGGGTTAGGAGGAGTGGGTTAGAAAACCAGCTGTAGCAGAAAAACTCTGTCATTTCCCATCTCATCCGTGTTTACACAGAACAATCTGCATTTCCTCTGCTTTTTGAAAGGGTTGGTCACACTTCATTTAACAGAGCTCAAGTTTTGTGTTACCTAAGCAAATACTGAGTAATAATAATAAGCAATGTACTTGAAGGAATAGTGCAGGTTATTTCCAGTATTCCTCAGTTTGTCCAACTAAAAGGAAATGCATTTACAGTAATACACTTATGGACTTAATGGAAACTTAGCAGGCAAGCGGGCCGGAGGGTTTAAAAGCAGAAATGTGAAGCTACTATTTTTGTTAAAGCACTTGAATTCTTCAGTAAAAATGAGTCATCCTTGAGTGTGCTGTTCTTTTGAACTTTCACTCTAATATGCTGGGTTAAAAACAACCCAAGTTGGGTTGAAAATGGACAAACCCAGCGATTTGGTTGTTTTTCGGTTGTTTTTCAAATGTTTGGTCAACCTGCTGGGTAGTTTTATTTAACTCAACTATTGTTTAAAAATTACTGTATTGCTCGCTTAAAATGAACCCAAAGTATGTTGGCAATTAACACTTATTAAGATGTTTAATGAATATTAATTAAACAATAAACATTTATTAAATTGCTTATTACCAAATGTGCTCCTTTTGATTATTATTGTTGCCTCTAATCATGTGTCTGATTTTTAATTTCCAACCTGTTTTGGGTTCATTTTAATTTTTAAACAATAGTTGGGTTAATTAAAACTGCCCAGCATGTTGGGCAAACTTTTTTAACCCAGCATTTTTTTAGAGTGATCTATTCATCAAAACATCTTGAAAAAAAAGTATCATGGCTTCAACAAAAATATTAAGCAGCACAACAGGAATATTTCTTGAACACCAAATCAGAACATTAAAATGATTTCTGAAGGATCATGTGACTTAGTGTCAGATGATCCTTCAGAAATCATTGGAGTAAAAAAAAAAAAAAATCTGTGACCCCATTTTTTTTGTGTAAGCATTTTTTAAGTGCATTACTCTAAACATTTTCCCATTCAGTTATACACAATTGTATAATCAAAATTCATGTTTGAGACGATAACTTATCTTTGTACATGTTGTATATATCTTTGTATATCCCCCCCCCCCCCCCCCCCTCTTTATTTAAACCTGGGGCCTCTCTGTTGTATGATTCATTCATTCCACCAAACTTAACTAAGTACAAAGTTAACCAGGGTGAAGCATTGTACTCCTTCAGTGGGAAGGTGGGCCAGTTCTTGCTTGCTCTGCAATTCTCCACAAAACTCAAGATACCCCCAACCCCTTTCTATTGAAACAGGGGTTTGGAGAACAATGAATGAAACCAGAGGAGGAAAAGTACAAAAACACAGCTTTAACAGGGCCAATCCACAATACCACCCAACAAAACTAGACTTGAACATTTTCTGAAGAAAAACTATGCTTGTCTGTTCAAAATCTGCTGCCATGGCGTTAGGGCTTTGCTATACAGTTACTAAGGTGTTCTGAGTGGTTTGTGATGTGGTTGAGCCACAGGCCAAGAGTTCACTCCCAAGTCTGAAATCAAATACTTACCTACTATATAGCATGAGTCAATATAGTATGATGTCCGAATACATATTTGAAAAACAGTAGATGAAATATGTCCAGATGACCTACTACTACCGCCGAGATTCTGGAGTGTGCATTCAATAGACACTTTCCTTTCTAATCAGGAAGAGGATTTATGAATAGTAGTGAAGCGACTGGTAGGTCATGTGATCCTAACAACTTGGCAGATGTAGTATGTCAGAATTTCATTCATACTACCCATATTTATATTATATAGATAGAACATACTTTGGTCCCACTTTAAATTAGGTGGCTTTAACTACTATGTACTTACATTTGAATGAATCATTCGATACAGTGCACTCAATGTGTACATATGTTTTTAAATTGTACTTATCTTACAAAATACCTGCATGTAATTGAAGACTTCAGATGCAAAAGCCATCTGAAATTTTCTTATAAAATGAGCATTTTTATCAAGCTTATATGTTTATGTTCAGTTATTTCACTTTAATGGATATGAAAAGGACCTATTAATTGCCATTAAAGTGAAATTACTGAACCTAAACATACGAGCTTGATACAAATTTTCATTTTAGAAGAAAATTTCAGACGGCACTTAGAGGCTTTTGCATCTGAAGTCTTCAATTACATCTGTGATTCATTTCTGTAATTGATAATACAAATAACATTTTTGACCCATCCCTTACACCTTAACCCACCCTTAAACCTAAAAGTAGCCATATTTGGAGATTAGAATATCATAGACGCTGCATCTGAAATCACATATGGTCTTGTACTACATTTGAATTTGAATTTACTTTGCAACTGTTTAAAAAGTATGGGTCCCACTTTATATTAGGTGGCCTTAACTACTATGTACTTACATAAAATAAAACACTTTTGCTTCTATTGAGGTGGGATACGGGTAAGATTAGGGACAGGTTTGGTGGTATACCTTTTCATAGTATATATACTTCATACTTCATACATTCATATATATAATTCATAGTTCTATACTTTTGCTTCTATTGAGGTGGGATACGGGTAAGATTAGGGACAGGTTTGGTGGTATACCACCAAACCTGTCCCTAATCTTACCCGTATCCCACCTCAATAGAAGCAAAAGTGTTTTATTTTATGTAAGTACATAGTAGTTAAGGCCACCTAATATAAAGTGGGACTCATACTTTTTAAACAGTTGCAAAGTAAATTCAAATTCAAATGTAGTACAAGACCGTATGTGATTTCAGATGCAGCGTCTATGATATTCTAATCTCCAAATATGGCTACTTTCAATCTAACTATGGAAACTTTGGGTCTGTTTTCCATCTTCTAAGTACCATTTGTGAGTCAGATCACTTAGACAAGTAAAAGCACACATCTCCTCAACACATTACACGATTTAAGGTATCATTCACGTCCACATGACAAATAGGATGAGTTATATACCTAAGCTGAAGGATGAAGTCATTGCTATCGTATCTAAAAGCTGTTCCAATGCTCCCCTGCTGCGCTGCATTCTTCCTTCTTTGAGAGGAAATGTGAAAGCGAAATATTCAAATGTTCTCAAGGAACATTACAGGCTTTTGCCTATTCATCTGGAGCGAGCATCACTTGAGACGTATTACAGCGTGTTGAATCTTCATGAGAAGGTTGAGCGATGCCTAATCACTTTGCTTCCCTTGATCCCATCTTCACACACAATTCTAATGGTTCATTTGAAGCTCTTCCTTGGCATACAGGAGTATCTGGAGAACATTATGCGACTATAATGCCTGTCAGCTATTCGATCTTCAAGAAATAAGAAGATCACGAAGCTCCTCTGAGGTGCCATCAGGAAGCTAGCATGAATACGCTACTCTAAGCACGTTCTGCTACAGGAGAACTTTTCTTATTACCCAACCCCCCCCTCAAATGTTTTCCCCATCTGTCAGACAGGGCAGAAATCAATGCCCGTATTTATGTTGCCTCACACATGGGAATAAGAACAAGAAAACCCCAAGACATTTTTAACAAGTCACACCTCAAGCAATGCAAGCACAGAGAAGTTCCTCAAACATTCAGGCTATTTTTGTTTACATCTGTTCTCATCTTGTTCCACAACTTTCCACGGCGTCTTCAAATAAAGATACATACAAAACATTTTTAGCGTGGTACCAGAAGAGATTCACAGGTGGAAGAACGCGGAGCAGTGCATTGTGTCGCTGAGCTTTTGAACATATGCCGGGGCGTTCTCATCTTCAAAAGCCAAGAGTAACAAACACAGTGTGGCGTTTCCAAATCAGACTCTCAAAAGATGATGTCTTTATACCCATCACTCGCACCTAAGATGCAACGGCAAGATTAAAGCAAACAGATGTAACAGATTTTTCCTGGTTAACAAGACATGCAACAACAAAAACAAGCCGATCTGTGTCAGTCACATCTGCGTCTGCCTGAAGCCACCTCCGACAACTTGATTGAAACTCTATTTGATCTCTCAAAGGCATTGAATCTAATATGACAATTATACACTTGAACCACATGCTAGCTGAGAGCTCTCTACGATAATGAAACTCAATATGAGTTAATTACATCCTTCTGCGGCCACAAGCCCAGTTATGGAGCGCTCCAGCATTTCATGCCACTTCAGAATGTGATTATTGCAAGGGCCATTGAGGAGATATTAACAAAAGGTTATTACAAAGGGATGTCCACAGGACCACTCAGCCAGCATCTTTTCCAGTCCCATCCACACCTCGCCGCCATCGTGACATTGTTCTGAAGATGCTGGGATCCCATTACCACCATTAAATCAATGTAAGGGTGCAGAAATTAACAGCTGGCTGCTCTCGGGCCTTCAGGGCAGCGCCATATGGAACAGGGAGGAAGGGTGTATCTTACTCACCAATGCCCGTGTTCCTGTGATCAGCTGTCAAAGAACTGACCAACAGCTGCTAAACTGCCTTTGCCTTGAGCTTTACTGAAGAATAGCTGAGTAGAAAATCAAGGTCATCACGTTTGGCATATGGGTCAGTGACTTTTTCTGTGAAGTTATTCAAAAAAAATGTGCAATTTGCACAGACTTGAATACACCTCATCAATAATAAGCGTGCTTTCAATTTCTCATTTAAAATTCATTTTGAATATTTATGTGGGGCTCAAATAATAATAATAATAAAAAATGTCTTTGAATATAATCTTGAACGATAATTTCTTAAAAACAAACCACAAGGTTTTAAATCAAATATTAAAATATTTGAACTGCGAATGAAGGTCTGAATATATGGAATCAAAGTCTGAATATATGGAAAGGAATTTGCAATGTTTGGAATAAAAGTGCAAATTTGACAATACTTAATAATGTATGGCTAGTTATAACCTTATTATTAGAGCAATAGCCTTCTGAATTGCATGACTATAAAAATTGGATTCCCTGATATTTTGTAATACTTTGCTGAACTAGAAAAATTTAGACAACCGCTGGTCATATTCCAATTAACACAAACAGTTTGGAGTCTACATCCTGCCATCTCCGACATTTCACACAGTAATCCCGATAAATTGCCGTAAATTACCAGAACAAATATTCAATACACAAATATTCCATATATTCAAGTTTAAGTCCATACAGTCAGACTTTCATTCAATTTATTCAAATTTCATTCCATATACTCAGACTTCCATTTCATAAATTCGAACTTTCAGTCCATATATTCAAGTTTTATTCCATATATTCAGACTTTAATTCAAATGATCCGTTTCATTCCATATATTCAAAATTTCATTCCATATATTCAAACTTTCATTCCATATATTCAAGTTTAAGTCCATACAGTCAGACTTTCATTCAATTTATTCAAATTTCATTACATATATTCAGACTTTCATTACATATATATGCAGTTTCATTCCATATATAGAGAGACTTTAATTCCATATATTCAGACTTTTATTCCATATATATTTAAGTTTCATTCCATATATTCAGACTTTTATTCCATATATTCAGATTTTCATTCCACGTATTCAGATTTTCATTCCATATATTCAGAGTTTCATCCAATATATTCAAGTCTCATTCCATATATTCAGATTTTCATTATATATATAAGTCTTTTTAAATCAGATGTAAAATGGGAAAATATGTAAAAACAACAAAAAAAAAAGTATGTAAAAATGTTTTACCTTGAAAAATATCATTAAAACTGATGATAAAGATTCAAGGTGCCTTTTACCTTTCACTTTATGGTTACACCACTTGACATTTCAGTTATTCAAAAACGTTCATATTAAAATGTAAGAAATGAACATGAATAAAAAAGATTAGATTTCTTAGAACTTGGCACACAGTTTTTCCAACATTCATACTTGTCATTGACCCAAACACATTCAACACATCACTGTGACATTAGTCTGTAAATTGTAGCACATTCACACAAAATTACAACGTTGGATAACTCCCAAGTATAAAAGTAAAAGTGCATTGTTTTGAGTCTCACAATAATATTTAAATATATTCTTTTAATGTTCCATTTAGTCCCATTCCATGACAATAACAGCACTTAACCCAGTTAATTATTTTAAAATACAGAAACTGCAGGATTTAATTTGATTTTTATGTGCAATGCAGGGCTCCTGGGGTAAGGGCTGTGCTGTTCGGTATCCATTTGAGGCAAAAGTAATCAAATGATTCGTAATGCTCTCTCTCTCTGCTCTGTGGAAAAAGGGAAATACAACATCTTAAGAGATAAGAAATCAGTTTCTGCTGTGTTTTGATTTGATCAGATCTAGTGAGAGTAGTGCTTCAAGGTACTCACTCACTAGTGCTCCAAACTCACTCAAGACAAATGATAAATCTGACCTCCAATGCAAATGCAGAAAAAACAGTCCCAATGCACTAAATAAAAGCGACATCAGTGCTTTCCTGTTTTCATGTCTTCTTCAATGCTGTTTGGAACAGTGTTGTAATCTTATTTTATATAAAACAAAGAGCAAATCACAACTGGCATAAAAATGGCCACAAACCTAACAGACAGACTAAAAGCCACAAAACTTAATTTTGACTTAACATTTTGAGTAAAATTAATTATGTGTTTCACGTCCAAAAAGAGTCTACGATATTTCAATCCTCTCCACAATCAGCACAGAGAATGGCAAAAATCCCACAGATGTAGCCTGCTGATTAGCATTTCTAGCTCATTAGAAAATGCAAATCCAAGACTGTCAACGTTAAAACAGCACAGAAGCTCTTCCAGTAGTTTAACAGATGAAAACTCTTGAGCTTGAGTCAATGTGACCAGTCTTGACCTGCGTGACTGCACATAATGGAGCCATCTAGCATTTGTAAACTCCCATCCCTGAGGCTTCAGAGCAAGTGATTTGATTAGGGGTCTTAAGATGACGGCCTTCTTCAGATAGCAACATGTCTTAACCACTGAGAAACTCAAGAACCATCTAAGCCCCCCAGGTTGCATAATCCTGGTTGAATCCGATCATGGAAGAAATGGTTCACTTTGAATGTACTATTTCAGGGTTTTATACTATAGCAGTCAAACATAATCCATCATGCTCATATTTATATTTAAGAACAAAATAAGCAACATGTATCATCAATTTTTAAAGTTTGATTGGTTGCTAGAAAAAAAAAAATCAGGAATTTAATATGAAGTACATTCTTAAAAAGTTTTTTTCTACGGAAGAGGATTAGGGCCAAGCAATAATAAAAAAATAAAACCATCTCGAGATTAAAGTTGTTAAATTTCGAGAAAGAAGTCGTAAAATTTCGAGAAAAAGGTTGAGATAAAATGTTGAGAATAAACTTGTTAAATTACGAGAAAAAAAGTTGTTAAATTTCAAGAAAAAAGTCGAGATAAAATGTTGAGAATAAACTCGTTAAATTATGAGAAAAAAACTTGTTAAATTTCAAGAACAAAGTTGAGATAAAATGTTGAGAATAAACTCATTAAATTACGAGAAAAAAGTCGTTAAATTTCGAGAAAAAAGTCGTTAAATCTCAAGAAACAAAGTCGAGATAAAATGTTGAGAATAAACTTGTTAAATTACGAGAAAAAAAGTTGTTAAATTTCAAGAAAAAAGTCGTTAAATTTAAAAAAAAAAGTTGAGATAAAATGTTGAGAATAAACTCATTAAATTACAAGAAAAAACAAGTTAAATTTCGAGAAAGAAGTCGAGATAAAATGTTGAGAATAAACTCATTAAATTACAAGAAAAAACAAGTTAAATTTCAAGCAAAAAGTCGAGATAAAATGTTGAGAATAAACTCATTAAATTACAAGAAAAAACTTGTTAAATTTCAAGAAAAAAGTCGAGATAAAATGTTAAGAATAAACTCGTTAAATTACAAGAAAAAAGTTAAGTCTCAAGAAACAAAGTCGAGATAAAATGTTAAGAATAAACTCATTAAATTAACAAATAAAAGGTGTTAAATTACGAGGACAAATTTGTTAAATTACGGGAATAAATTCATTAATTTAATGACTTCATTTTTATTCACATTTTTAAGCACTTGCAGTCTGTATAATTCATAAACACATCTTCATTCTTTATAAATCTCTCCAACAGTGTAGCATTAGCAATTAACCACAGAGCAAAACCTCAAACTCATTCAGAATCGAATATAAACATCCAAATAAATACAATACTCACATAATTTGACGCATGCATGCAGCATGCATGACGAACACTTTGTAAAGATCCATTTTGAGGGTTATATTAGCTGTGTGAACGCAATGATAGAGTTGAGAGCTCGGGAGGGGGCGGAGAGTGCGAGCAATTAAAGGGGCAGCAACCTGAATCGGCGCATTTATAATTATGCCCCAAAAAAGGCAGTTAAAAAAAATAATTAAAAATATCTATGGGGTATTTTGAGCTGAAACTTCACAGACACATTCAGGAGACACCTTAGACTTATATTACATCTTGTAAAAAAACGTTTGATGGCACCTTTAAAGTGACAGCAGCCTAATATTCCTGCTGCTTAACATTAATCAAAGAACAAAAGAAAAAGAAACTTTTTGTAACTTTAATAAGGATTAATCTATATTTTATTTATAAAAAGGAAACTATGCAGTGTTACTTTACATTTGATTACAATTCCTGTACCTGAACCTTATTTGCTCTTATGTTGTTCACTGTTTACTTGTCTTTTCAATTATGAATACATTTCAATAATGTTTGAAGTTTTTAGTTTGTCCATTTTTTTTTCCTTTGGTATTTTTGTTAAAACCACTGTTTTTCCAAAAGACAGAATATTGCTATAAATGGTTGACTAAATGTTTTTACCTTACTGGAATCGAAACTAGGAATCGACAACAATCAGAATTAACAAGCACAATTGAAATCAGAAGAACTAAAATTCAAATGATACCCAACCCAATACCATCCATACTCAAATGGTAGCTCAGATGGGTCAAAAAACACATGAGGAGAAGAGTTAGTATAATACAATATCGGCAATCACAGACTTTCACAATTTTGGATAGGATTAGATTTCTCAGAGTTGAGTTTGTGAAAAAAACGTCCTCTAACGTCCTCCATTTAAACCATTCCATCCGAATAGGTCTATAAATGCCAATAAAGAACCTTTATTTTTTTGTGTGCACAATCCAAACCCAATTGTTCTGCATTATATAGCAAAAGAAGGCAGCAAAATAAACAAAATCATGAAGCTGTTAAGTTAAACACCTCCAAGCTAATGGATCATATTGACAGAGATCTCAATTTTCGGTCCCAACCGCTGTCAAGGCGGCACAACAACCAGAAGCGCTTTCAAGTGCCATTGCTTATTTGTTCACTATGTAAATATCTTAACAGGCAACGTGTTGGACAGCCCAATAAATCAGTTAAGGCTGTGATCATTATCTATACCCTGTTTGCAGGCATTATGTAAGACAGCTATTTACTCAATATGTGTCATTTGCCAGCTAATGGACAGACATTCATTGCGGAATTTCAAAACAAGCCGTGGCATGAAGGCGCAATTGAGAGATGGTTTTCAGGCTCATTATTTACTTTTCTCAAAAACAGATCTTTCATTTAGCTGGTTCAATATCAGACAGTCGATGTGTCATTTGCTGCATCTTTGGCATGCGTGTCTGGACTGATCTGCGGTTTAGAGCATTTGAGCCATTTTATTACGGAAAGTGACGTCGGTGGAGCTTTTAGCGTTCACCTTTGTAGTCTGGGGTTAAGTGTCGACAAGCTCACACGGTGCTCTTTAAGTTGAAACGGGGTGCTGTGATAGCGAGGTCAAAGGGTCGAATCAGGGCCGTGCTCTCTATCAAACTTTCGAAGCGCAGATACGGCAAATGTGAAATACGTCTGACCCTCGCAACTGTTTGTTTTACCTCGGTACTGCACTTCAAACAGCGTGTGTTTATGTTGTGAGGTTGTCAAGAAACCCTCCGCAGGTTTTGCGATGTTACGTAAAAACCACAAGTGCTGGTTCGAGTCAAGGATAGGGGTTGGATCGAGATCCGATACAATCGCTTAAATCCGCTTTCTCATCTCTGACACGCACCAGCTGCGTCTTCTGTTCGCACTCCGACCGGAGCGTGAAGATAAATCAACTAGAGCAGCACTTTTTCTCATCCACAGAATTCTCTACTATCTGCAATTTGCATTCTTGCAAAACCAGAGGCCTCTAGCTCGTTTTGTTTACTACGATCCCTCCTCACGTCGCATTCTGGTTGGTCTTAACATGTCACGTCGGCCGCAAAAATCCCAGCGATGCTAAATATGCACCCTAAACGTTTGTTTTGCTTTTGGTGGAGCGTGCACACATTTGACTGCAGGCTACGGTGTAGTACAGGGGGAGGAACCCCACATCTGTTCAGCATAAGAGCTTGTTTAGAGTTACTCGCTCTCTCTGGATCAGACCTTGTTTGGATGCAGCGGCTTATCTGTGATTGAACAGACTCACGGCATACTGTATTTCTTTGCTATACGGGAAGAACTGCCTGCATCTTCAATATCTCCAAACTTTAAGCTCAGGATTTCCAGTTTTTTACGCACAATTCCTGTAAATCTTGCTGAAATTGTGAAATCCTGCAGCGGTTGGCCACGTACCATGCATGATAATCAGCTTAGATTGTTAGCGATGGAGGCCGGCGCTATTCATTTGCTGGAGCTTGACAAAACTCAACGTTTTACGCCATCCAAACTCCTTCAAAGTTTCCATAGTAAAATGTGGGCGACGTTGTAATTAGTATCAAATGTTTTATTCATTTGAACTGAACTGAAAGTTGTTGTGTGTAATGGAAAAAGAGGTTCAGCATTTTGTTACCATTCATAAGTCACAGCCAAACATGTACGTGAGCGAAGGATAAAAATCCACCCAGGCTGTATAATTGGAAAAAAGGCCATTTGAGCCAGCCGACTTGTCCATTTGTTTTTAAAGGGATATTGATCCAAGAGAGATCTAAATGGTTCTACCGCCACAACATGCATTTCCTGTTTTTAAGATATGTGGCTTTATTTATTGGCCAGGGTTCAGTTTTGAGAGTGAGCTGTGTTTGGAAGCAGTGATGCTAATTAGACTCACGTAAAAGTCTCTCGCTTCATTCTTTGCGCTTAAAACACCCAAACAGCAAAAACAGTGACACTTTTATCACTGAAGTTTGTACTTGCTCTTCAGCTTAATGATGTAGGTTATCATATTCCTCTTTGAATTCTTTACACGGCCGCTTTATGTTGATTTATGCTTTGCGCTACTGAGAAGAAACAAATCATTTCATCTTTGTGCGTATGAGAATGAATTCCAGCACCGACGGTGCATATTACACTATTCCAGGAAATATATGTGGGTGATTCTTCAATTAGCCAAAGTTTTTGGCTCCCTAGGATGATTTTTTAAAGAAAAAAATAACAATGTTTCTAGTTATAAAGGATAGATTATATTTTTGCACTTTATTGTGTCCGCTTAATTACTTTTGGCAAATTGTTCACTGTTGAAGTGTTACATTTGCCAGAATTTTATTCATTATATTTGTCTTTTTCTTTCGTAATGTATAATTAGTGCTCTGCTTTGCATTTTTCTCAAAGAATGTGCAAATTCTAATTTATTAGTTATTGTGAATGATTCATTTATTTATTTATTTATTTATTTTATTTTTAAGAATTACAATACTGCTATCATTACCATCTCACCAAGCTTTTTACAATACATCCCCATTTGTATATTATTAGTTGCTATTAAGGAAGTGCTGTATATCTCCACCATTTTTAATTTTGTCCAAAACCTACTTTTGCGAACTAGTCCTAGGTTTTTCACCCGATCAGAATCAAACCAGTGCAGAAATATTCTCTGGAAACTGACGGTGCGTTCCAAATGGTATATATTGCCCTCCAAAGGGCATTTTGGAGTGAAAATAATCATGGCCGCCATATTGAAGTGTCGTTCCAAACCGAAGTACTCAAAACTGGCCACTTCAAAGGACCCTTCGGAATGAAGGATTTCGAAGGGTATATCTGATGGACACTTCGTGCCCCCATGATCCATTGCACAGGGAAGTTGTTTGTCATCACAGAATGGGTACAGGCAACGCTATCTCACGACCAATTCGTACTTATTCTAAGAGGTGGCTATTTCGTATAAATTCATACGACCTCACTCGTGCGAATTCGTACGATTTGTCTAAACCCCAGTGACGGTTAGGTTTAGGGGCGGGGTTTGGGGTAGGTCATTCGTATGAATTCATACGAATTTGTCAACTCGTAAAATACATACGATTTAGCAAAAAACGTATGAATTAGTACGAGTGAGGTCGTATGAATTCATACGATTTAGCCACCTCGTAAAATACGTACGAATTGCCGTGAGATCGGGTTGGTACAGGAGGCTCGGAGTTTGAATTTACCTATAAATGTACGTATAATATTTTTTCTATACTACTGTAATATTTATACCAGTTATATTTGGTACATTATTATGGTCAAAACGACATTGTGCTTCAACAAAAATACTTTACAGCTCCCTTGATCAGTCCATTCAAATGTTTAAAAGACATAGATACAATATAAAATATGGTGCGATGAACAAAAAATAAACTAACGTAAAACAAAAGGCGCAGCTTGCACAATCTACTCCTCCTTGATTGTCTCATTAAGATGATGCAGAAATGTGTTCAGAAAAAGTGTTATTTATTTATTTATTTATTTATTTATTTTTTATCCCTATACCATTCATCCCTTCGAAGCACTCACTCCGGAGGGTAAACCCTTTGAAGGGATTAGGGCATAGGGATGAGCCCTTCTGAATGGAACGCACGGTGAGTATCAAAAGTTATCAAAAAAAAAAAAAAAGTACCAAAATGTTCTTAGTGGGCAGATTCACTTTTACTAAAATGGCTATAACTCTCACATATGTAGGGCCCTATGAAATCCGTTTATTTATTTTTTTTTCAAAAATTTCGCTTTATTTTTTTCCCAAATTCCATTTTTTTCCATTTTATTTTTTCTGGATTCAATTTTTTTTTCAGTTTCAGTTTTTTGGACTCCATTTTAATGGTTACATTAAATGTTAGTGATCGAAAATCATGTCTAATTAATTGAAATAATGAAACTTATCCAATTTATCAACATACGGAAGAGGATTAGGGCCAAGCAATAATAAAAAAAATAAAACCATCTCAAGATTAAAGTTGTTAAATTTCAAGAAAAAACTTGTTAAATTTCGAGAAAAAAATCGAAATAAAATGTTGAAAATAAACTCGTTAAATTACGAGAAAAAAACTTGTTACATTTTGAGAAAAAAACTTGTTAAATTTTCAGAAAAAAAGTCAAAATAAAATGTTGAGAATAAACTCATTAAATTACGAGAAAAAAACCTGTTAAATTTCCAGAAAAAAGTGGAGATGAAATGTTGTGAATAAACTTGTTAAATTACGAGAAAAAAAGTCGTTAAATTTCCAGAAAAAAGTCAAGATAAAATGTTGAGAATAAAGTCATTAAATTTCGAGAAAAAAGTTGAGATAAAGTCATTAAATTACGAGAAAAAAGTCGTTAAATTATGAGAATTTAACAACATTTTTCTCATAATTTAACAAATTTGCTCTTCTAATTTAACAACTTTTTCTTCGTAATTTAATGACTTTATTCTCAACATTTTATCTTGACTTTTTTCTCGGAATTTAACGACTTTTTTTCTCAGAATTTAACGAGTTTATTCTCAACATTTTATCTCAACTTTTTTCTTAAAATTTTACAATTTTTTTCTCGTAATTTAATGAGTTTCTTGAAATTTAACAACATTTTTCTCATAATTTAACGAATTTGTTCTCATTATTTAACGACTTTTTTCTCGTAATTTAATGACTTTATTCTCAACATTTTATCTCAACTTTTTTCTTAAAATTTAACATTTTTTTTCTCGTAATTTAATGAGTATCTCGAAATTTAACAACATTTTTCTCATAATTTAACGAATTTGTTCTCATTATTTAACGACTTTTTTCTCGTAATTTAATGACTTTATTCTCAACATTTTATCTCGACTTTTTTCTTGAAATCTAACGAGTTTTTTCTCGTAATTCAATGAGTTTATTCTCAACATTTTATCTCAACTTTTTTCTTAAAATTTAACATTTTTTTTCTCGTAATTTAATGAGTATCTCGAAATTTAACAACATTTTTCTCATAATTTAACGACTTTTTTCTCGTAATTTAATGACTTTATTCTCAACATTTTATCTCAACCTTTTTCTCGAAATTTTACGAGTTTTTTCTCGTAATTTAACGAGTTTATCCCCAACATTTTATTTAGACTTTTTTCTCGAAATTTAACAACTTTAATCTCAAGATGGTTTTATTTTATTTATTTTTTTTTTTTATTGCTTGGCCCTAATCCTTTTCCATAATTTATTAAAAGTTTAAAAAAAAAAATTTTAGGGCCCTATGATATACGTTTTATTCTTTCCCCTCTTTATTCTTTATTCTGTTTTAACTTTTCTGGATTCCATTTGAATGGTTTAATTACATTTTAATAATCAAAAATCATGTCTAATTAATTGAATTCTTAAAAACAACAAAATTTATAAATAAAAAAATAATAATTTTTATGATTTTTTTTTTTTTTTTTTTTTCAGAAATACTGTTCCGTATTTTAATTTTTCCGGCAATCAAATGAACGCATACCATTTAATTTATCTTTTAATCAGGAATTTTTTATTTTTTGTCAAACAATGTGCTGCAAAACAAAGCTTTACTGTTAAAATTAAAACATGGAAGAAAAAAAGAGATCATTCCTTAAAAAGATATTTAATAATTATTATTAAATTAATGAATTCAAAATTCAAATCAAAATTCTATTGTACAACACTGATATGTTTGTCAGTGCGTAGCCTAATTGAAGAATCAATCAAATATATTAAGGTGTTCTCTTAGAATATAATAAAGAAAACATTAAAATATATTATAAAACAATCTTTAGTGTTAGGGGATTGTCGCAATCAGTAACATTGCCATTAAGCAATAGAAATGGTGATAATGACTGCTCCACATGTTTACTCTACCATTGCTTTCGTAATGTATAATTTGAGGAAACAAGAAACAAGAACTTCCTGAGACCCTAATTCACTCTAACAGCTGTTCCCCAGGTTTCCTAAGAGAGAATATAGAAAACAATGCTGTTAAACCTGCACCAACATGCCCCTGTACGTGTTCTTATAGAAGAACCATCTTGGGTTTTACAAGCGTACATGTTTACAATGACAAACCTATGTTGGATTTGACTTTGAGTAATTTCACCTGTACACGCCACCATTTTTGGCTCTTTTACCGTGCTGTGGCCTGTAAGAATATGAGAATCACCATATTTTTGCGTTGATCCCTCACGTCTGAATGAAAGCTCTGGATGCTGGCGCAGTCTTTGATGATAGCAGTAAGTTTTCATCTGTCAGCCTTCATGACTCCCCAAAGGTTCTCTCTGGGTTGCTGTCTATTAAATTGGGATTGATTGAAACAATACGAATCATACATTCAACACTGTACCACAGAAGGAGAGATTTGTTCCTTCTGCTGTCTTTCCTTTTCTTTTGCTTTCATTTTTTTGACAGGCCCTGGGGGCTTGTTACCGTTTCCCAAAATGCATTTCATTGCACTTTTGCAATTTAAGGTGACCGCTGAGATACTTTGCACCCAGGCTGTACATCCATTCCCATAAAAAAAGAGTTTTATGCTATTAATATAGAACCAGGCTGTGGTTTTCTGTATAGAATGGTTTGAAAGCCAATAAAGAATACTTAGATAATTGTATTCTGGCTGCTCGATGTTGGAGCAAAAATATCTTTACTGATTTCTTTTGGATCAGGGTGCCAGTGTGTACTATGATATGATAACATTCTAATCAGTTTATTCACATTATTTAATGGAATTAATTCAGTTTAGAAAGTAATGCAAAATGTATTTTAAAACATTATAGGAATTTAATTCAGTTTGTACCCATTCATCACCATAATAACATACTCTGCTTTTACTGAAAACAAAATATCATTCTTTAACTATTCAGTTTTATTTCCCAAAGGCTTTGAATTTCTGTGTTTGTCTTTGAATCTTTTGCTCAACCCTGTTATGCTCTAACAATTCTCCTGTAAAATAGTGTTTTCATAATGTTTTGACCACATGGCTCAAACACATCCTTGTGGAAAAGAAGTGTGCTTAATTTTATTGAATGCAGATAATCTAATGTTAATGAAATAAAATGCTAGTTAAGTGTACTTAAAGAGAGTTCACTTTCATGACTGTGTTTATTAAGTCTAACTCAAAGGATTAGTTCACTTTAAAATATAAATGACCCAAAGATTTACTCACCCTCAAGCCATCCTAGGTGTATGTGACTATCTTCTTTCTGATGTATACAATCAGAGTTATATTAATGCATATCCTGACGCATCCGAGCTTTATAATGGCAGTTTGAATCTCAAGAAAGTGCATCCATACAATGTCAGTTATGCTTTTTTCATAAGTTGAATACTGAAGGCATAGGACGTAGCGTAAGCGTTTTGAGCTGCGAGAGGTTTTACACTTTCTTTCTAAGTTGAGTACAGAAGGATGTCTGGTGGAAGCTAAATATTTCACTTTATAACTTCTTAAATATGGATATTTCTCTTACACAAATGCATCACTTCACTTCAGAAGGCCTTTATTAACCCCCCGGAGCCACATGGAGTACGTTTATGATAGATGGATGCACTTTCTTGAGCTTCATACTCGTTGACCCAGTTCACTGCCATTATAAAGCTCGGAGGCATCAGGATATTTATTAATATAACTCCAATTAAGAAAGAAGAAAGTCAAATACAATTAAGATGGCTTGAGGGAGAGTAAATCTTGGGGTAATTTTCATTTTAAAATGAACTAATCCTTTAAGGGTACATTTACAACAACGATGTACTAAAAACAGAAAAGTTTTTCCTTTGCATTTTTCGCGTACAGACAAAAAATTCTGTATTATGCATGTCAGGCTAGTAGTTGGCAATGTCATTTTGACTAGACTGAACACAAAATACATGTTCATGACGTCACCGTTTTTACAATTCACATTTTTGTATTTTAGACTGAGGCAATAGCAGTATCGTTTTCAAAAACTTGCACTTTGAAACCCGTTTTCAAAAGTTTTCAAGCCTGTTGTCGTGTAAATTAACGACCAAAGCGCATAAAAAGGTTTCCGTTTTTAGTTGGCCCCTAAGTGGGTAAAAACAAAATCATTCTAAAATTCAGCTAACGGCATTTAATATAAATATAAACTATAATACATTTAATTGCAGTTAACATCCATTTAAGCTTCTGAAATCATTGCATTCAGTGTGATATATTATTATTTCTGTAATAAGTATTCTTTTTCAACGTATGCTAAATTGTACTTCTTTTTCACAAGGCCAAGTTTCTCATCTGAGTATTCCATGTGTTTATACTTATGTTGGCCTTTGTCAGACAAAATTCTTCTACTCTCTTATGGGAAAGAAAAGAAAAAAAAATCAGTGACAAATGTTTTACAGAAAACAAACACAGCTCCTCCCTCCACAAAGTACAAGAAAGACTTAATTTGGTGCGATAATATCGGCAAACATGTTCACACTTTCTTCAACCGCACAATATTTCGAATATAACAAGGTTGACAATGTTACAGCCCTATTATCTTAGGCATGACGTGGAAAACTATTTCTTAAACATAACCTTTCACAAATGAAGCATAAAAATCAGTAGGAGAATAACTGTGTGCGATGTATGCGATTATATTCTAGAACAATAACAGGAGGGACCACAATCCTACGAAAAATTTTGATTAAATGATTTCAGTGAAAAGAGATTTCAAGGATTTAAGAGTTGAAGAGTTTAGGGATGAAACTCTGAGGAACATCTTCTGCTCCAGATACCCATCTCTTGTAAGTCCCTGGTGTTTATTTACAGGAAAGCTTTGAGAAATATCCAGCAGAGGTTAATCTGTGATTAGTAAAGGTATGGCCATGCTTTGAGTCATTGAGAATGAGGAAAAGGAGAGAAATGATGAAGAACAGAAGAAGAAACGGAGAGGGCACCTCTGCGCAAGAATTGCCCCCTGCGGTTGCCTGATGTCAGGTGTGGGAAAGCAGATGAAAGTGGGGCAGGGGTGCCGTGGCGGCCTTTGATCTTGCCTTTTGTGTGCTAAACACGGCTGTGTGCCAGCTCCTCTCTGAAGGTGCAGCCTTTGAGTGCTCTCCCATGCGCTCACTATGCCAGTCTGTATGCCAACCTGCTGTCTTGTGCTTTCACAGAAGTGTCTGAAGTATCTTGTCCACCTTCTGCCGCTCTCTTTTTCCCCTTGAAGAGTCTGCGCGAAGCACAGAGACCTCGGAAAGATTGTTAAAAGGTGGACTCGCATTCCGGAGGCACATGTCATGCTGAGTCAGGCCTATCCTTTATCCTTTCTGCTTCCCTATCATAGAACAAGCGCTACTGACTTCCAGCAGTGCGACGATAATGAAATGCATGTTCAATTTTTTATGTCTGCCATGCCTTTGAAATGCGCCCATAGTTAACCCGTTTAATCTCACCAGTCGCATTTGTGACCGCCATTTAGTTTTGAGTTTGAAGAGCCTAAAAAGAGTTGATGTATTTCACACACGTCAACTATAAATGAAAGTGCAGACTGTATTGAATTCATGTGAACATTTTTACACGGCCAGGGTCAAGGAAGTCTATAGACCATTTCAACGGCTATTCTTCAGTTTAGTCTTTGTTCCTTGGATGTTTCCGGTTAGATGTCGAGCGTATTCAAAACATCGACTGGAGGCGCTCGTTGCACAGTTGGATTGCGTTAATGTGTTTAAAGGGGACCTATTATGACAATTTTTACAAGAGGTTAAATGAGTCTCTGATGTCCCCAGAGTGCATATGTGACGTTTTAGCTCAAAATACCCCACATATCTTTTTTATAGCATGTTAAAATGTCAAAAATGTGCCATTTTGTGTGTCTCTTTAAATTCAAATGAGCTGGTGCTCCCAGCCCCCTTTCAAGAAGAAGGACGGAGCTTCAAGAGCCCATGCTCCAGCATACCGACAACAACAAAACAGGACAATCTCACGCACTGAAAATGTCAGAAACTGTCAGTAGCAGTGTTCAGATCGAATGATGGCCTCCCTTACATTCCTGCCATAACCAATATCGCTCCGGAGACTAAAAGCTGGATCACTGATCCATCCTCGAGTAACATGTTTTTAGCAAAACCTGTGGTTACTTACGAGACATTCATGTCGCTACAGCTGCTCTGGCCTGGAGAAAATGACAGATAGTGTACAACTCACTCTGCAAATGGCTTTTTCTGAGACAATGCTTATGATTTATGGGGATTTAAAAAAGAGTGTGTGGATTTTTACCATTATAGGGTGGTTGTGAACACACACATCCAACACATTTATGTTTAAACACCATGTAAAAGAGACATTTGCATAATAGGTCCCCTTTAATCCTGCTATTAAAATATCCAAATTAAAATTAGATCCATGTTGATCGGTGGTTGAACGCTCCCTCAGGTCCACAACTAACCTATGTTCGGAAATTAAAGTGTTTAGATTTCCGAAAAACGATGTGATGCCTGGATTCCAGCAGTGAAGCGAGACTGGATGCCAACTAGGAGTTAATTAATGAGCCACAAGCACGCAAACACTTTAACGCAACCTTTTACTTTTGTTTTCTGTTGTAAAAGTCTGTTTCTAATCAAAAAGGAAGGCCATGGTCAATTCGTTGTGGAGGGCGAAACAATTATGGTTCAGGCTTCATGTTTGTTTTCTTAATTTCTCTAATTTCACTAGTGTCACCATAAGATTGTATATTGGATATAACATGAAGGTAATTCACCATGACAGAAGACAGTATTTTTCCAGGAGTCTAGTTACAGTAAGAGTAAATAATGTGAGTTCATCAATAACATACCAGCCGAGTTAATCATTGGGAATAGAGCTTCTGGCGGCATGTGCCAAACACTCTTTTCATTTGTGTGTGTGTGCATGCATGAACTGCGGTCTGAGGATGGATTATATAATACAACAGGCACTGGAACATGCTGATGTCTCAAAAGCTTTGCTGCAAAATACTGGCTTTCTTCTTTCTCGGATTCATTCTGAATTGATCAGTTTTGCAAACAGAAAACTCAGAAAGCAGAGAGATCTGTTTCATGAAAGAGCTACGCCACATGCACCTGACAATACAAGGTGCAGCGAACAGGAAATGTGTTTCCAATTTATTAGTCAGTGCATATGTGAAGATTTAAATCTAAACCCATGCATCTGGATATAATATGCGTAAGGAAAAAAAGGGACATGTTGCTTGCTGAGTTTAGCTCTTGCATGGACTGACAGAGTGTTTATAGGTGGTTTGGCGGAAGAGGTCTGTTCTGGTCTCGAGTGAATTCTTTTAAGTGCTTCTTTTTTTTCCATTATGCGTTTTACTCTGAGTGTAATGGATTAGTTATTAGGCTGACACCTGTGAATTTCTGAAGTGGAGCGGTCTTATTTTTTATGCGATTTTGCATATAGTGCATCCTGCACACAAACATGCTTTTTACAATGCTTTTGCAATCAGGAGTAAGGCCCCGTCCCAAATGGCACACTTCATGTGCACTTACAGTCTTGTGGACCGCATGCACGTGTCCGTTAACTCCACAAGACCGGGTGTCCCATTTGTCATTTTAGGATTCAGAAAAGGTGCTCTTGAGCGCCCCCTTTGTGGCTAATATGCACCCCCAGTGATCAATTTTGACATTAATCTGTGGTGCTAAACTCACAAGGTGCATTTGCCCTGTACATTTATATATCTTGTGTGTGAAAGTGCTCACCCATTCACTCACTCTATTCATAGTGAAAGCTGCAGAGTGTAAATAAGTGAATTCAGACACAGACAGACACTACTGCACTGTGTTACAGTCAAGTCACATTCAAAAACTGGAAATTTTATTCAAATTTCATGCGGTTTTATTTTGTGATTTGAGTTGGATATGCAAAAAACAAACAAACAAAAATCAGATTTTTGCTGCCTGTCTGAATAAATGCATAAATATATGAAACAAACAGGCACTTTTATGTCTCAGGGGTTGATTTTTGTCAAAATTTAAGCAAGATTTATCAAAAGATATAAGCAAGTTTTTTGTTATAGTAAGGTCACATAGGATTCTTGACTCAATATTAAAGAACCCTTTATCTGCAAAAGTTCTATATTAGGAGAAATGTCAATACATTGTATAAAATGTTCATGTTTAACGGGTCACATTTTTCTAGTGATAAAGTTTTAATTAATTAAAACTAAATCCATTCTGATAAAGTGCATTATGATGCTGTATTATAGCATGTTGCATCACAATGCTCCATTCGCTTTGATGTGTTCATAACCTAATTATGACTCTGGACTCCAAACTAGTCATAAGTCACACAGGTATTCAGTGGGTACAGAAAGTATTCAGACCCCCTTACATTTTTCACTCTTTGTTATATTGCAGCCATTTACTAAAATTATTTAAGTTTTTTTTTTTTTTTTTTTTTTTTTCCTTATTACACAGCACCCCATATTGACAGAAAAACACAGAATTGTTGACATTTTTGCAGATTTATTAAAAAAGAAAAACTGAAATATCACATGATCCTAAGTATTCAGACCCTTTGCTGTGACACTCATATATTTAACTCAGGTGCTGTCTATTTCTTCTGATCATCCTTGAGATGGTTCTACACCTTCATTTGAGTCCAGCTGTGTTTGATTATACTGATTGGACTTGATTAGGAAAGCCACACACCTGTCTATATAAGACCTTACAGCTCACAGTGCATGTCAGAGCAAATGAGAATCATGAGGTCAAAGGAACTGCCTGAAGAGCTCAAAGACAGAATTGTGGCAAGGCACAGATCTGGCCAAGGTTACAAAAAAAATTCTGCTGCACTTAAAGTTCCTAAGAGCACAGTGGCCTCCATAATCCTTACATGGAAGATGTTTGGGACGACCAGAACCCTTCCTAGAGCTGGCCGTCCGGCCAAACTGAGCTATCGGGGAAGAAGAGCCTTGGTGAGAGAGGTAAAGAAGAACCCAAAGATCACTGTGGCTGAGCTCCAAAGATGCAGTCGGGAGATGGGAGAAAGTTGTAGAAAGTCAACCATCACTGCAGCCCTCCACCAGTCTGGGCTTTATGGCAGAGTGGCCCGACGCAAGCCTCTCCTCAGTGCAAGACACATGAAAGCCTGCCTGAAGGACTCCAAGATGGTGAGAAATTAGATTCTCTGGTCTGATGAGACCAAGATAGAACTTTTTGGCCTTAATTCTAAGCGGTATGTGTGGAGAAAACCAAGCACTGCTCATCACCTGTCCAATACAGTCCCAACAGTGAAGCATGGTGGTGGAAGCATCATGCTGTGGGGGTGTTTTTCAGCTGCAGGGACAGGAAGACTGGTTGCAATCAAGGGAAAGATGAATGCGGCCAAGTACAGGGATATCCTGGATGAAAACCTTCTCCAGAGTGCTCAGGACCTCAGACTGGGCCGAAGGTTTACCTTCCAACAAGACAATGACCCTAAGCACACAGCTAAAATAACGAATGAGTAGCTTCACAACAACTCTGGGACTGTTCTTGAATGGCCTGGCCAGAGCCCTGACTTAAACCCAATTGAGCATCTCTGGAGAGACCTAAAAATGGCTATCCACCAACGTTTACCATCCAACCTGACAGAACTGGAGAGGATCTGCAAGGAGGAATGGCAGAGGATCCCCAAATCCAGGTGTGAAAAACTTGTTGCATCTTTCAAAAAAGACTCATGGCTGTATTAGATCAAAAGGGTGCTTCTACTTAATACTGAGCAAAGGGTCTGAATACTTAGGACCATGTGATATTTCAGTTTTTCTTTTTTAATAAATCTGCAAAAATGTCAACAATTCTTTGTTTCTTCTTTTATGCCAAAAATCATTAGGATATTAAGTAAAGATCATGTTCCATGAAGATATTTTGTAAATTTCCTACCATAAATATATCAACAAATTTATTTTTGTGAGTGGATATGCGCAGCTAAGGACTCATTTGGACAGTCAATTTTCTCAGTATTTTTATTTTTTTGCACTCTCAGATTCCAGATTTTCAAAGTTGCATCTTGGCCAAATATTGTCCTATCATAACAAACCATACATCAATGTAAAGCTTATTTTTCAGCTTTCCAGCAGTATACTTTTAGTGAACATCCTGATGCCGCCCACTCTCCTGAGACCAACGTTCAGATGAATATGTAAATATGTGCTGCACGCTTTCCTTTCAATAACAAAATAAACACACAACAAAATTGAAAGCGGTGAGAAAACAGTAAGAGGGTCCTATAATGCTCTAAGATGTAATATAAGTCTCTGGTGTCCCCAGAATGTCTGTGAAGTTTCAGCTCAAAATCCCCCACAGATCATTTATTATAGCTCGTCAAATTTGCCCCTATTTTAGTGTGAGCAAAAACACGCCGTTTTTGTGTGTGTCCCTTTAAATGCAAATGAGCTGCTGCTCCCGGCCCCTTTCCAGAAGAGGGCGGAGCTTTAACAGCTCAAACAACAACAAAGCTGGAGAATCTCACGCAGCTAAAATGAGGATTGTCAGTAACTGTGTTCAGCCTTACATTGTTCAAACCGGAGTCGACACTGATGGAGAGACTCAGGAAGAAGTTACAACTTTTAGAATGAAACTGGACGTTTCTGAATGGTTAGTGGATAAATTGATGTAGTTTCTGTGGAGTTGATTCAACTCATCCACTAGCATGTGCCGTCATGTTCATCTTTTGTGTTGAATTGATCCTCGTTTGTGAAGCAGTCCGGCGTAAAATTACGGCATGACAAAAACACTCTACTACAACAACTCTTCCTCTTCTCTAAAGCAGCCCAACATGGCCCCGCCCACTTTGTTGCGTGTTCTCAGGGGCGGGGTTTATGCAAATGTTGGGGTTTGTGATGTCACTAATCCAAGGAAGAAGCTCATTGTAGTCCCTACCAGCCGTTTGTTGTAGTCCTTAAAAAGCGATTTCTGTCAGAGAAAATATCTCCCTTTGCATTGAACTTTGAGCGTCGTAACTTTGCAGATGTTGTTTATGCTCAAACAGCAACATTACACACTAACTAAAGTTAAAAAAGTGAAATCATAATCAACCACGCCTTTCAGAAAGCATGTGATCATAGTGATGTGGATGTTTGCATGAGCTTTGCACTTTGGCGAAGTCTAGTCACGTTTATTTATATACCACTTTATACAATAGATTGCTTAAAAACAAGCAGCTTTACAGTATTAAAACATTAAATACAGTGTCAGTGTCTCGTTCAATTAGAATTATAACTGCATTTTCTACTATAAAGTGGCTCTCCAGTGTATTCATGTTTTCACTCGTGGATGCCCAACCTCAAAAGATTGATCAGAAGAAATTATCCGGAGAAGATTTCCACGTCAAAGAAGGCGGAGCCTCAGAGCCACACCTACCTATTATGTAATCGCCATGGACCAATGGTAGTTAGAAGGATATTACCAGCCATAGCGAACTCCTGAAATGAACCCAAAATGAACTTACTTTTGGCCTTATTTTGTTCGAAATTACATCACACTTCTTTCTTTTGGTAATTGTAGCAATTATTTTATTTTAATATTAAAAAATCTTACATACTTCACCTTTAATGGAGTTTATAAATGTCCACAGGGTCAAAAGTGTCCATAGATGAAGAATATCGATATTTACACAGGTAAAGGTCAAAGACAGAGGTTAAGACACAGTTAATAAACAAAACTGAGAGACGAGAGATCGAAAAAAACAACCCGCAAACATAAGTGTGAGGAATGGCATGCATGTGTGGGAAGCGGTTTTGGCTTGAACAGTAATGATCTCAGCAAACACAGGACTGCAAAATGGCATCTGCCTCAAACGATAAACACGGACCCCCAGGAAGAACACCTTCATTTTAAATTAAATGCCAGATTTAATGTCTCAGAGTCATCTGGGATTGATATTTAAGCTGATCTTTTTAATTTTCTAGACAAAAGGTGGTGCTACATTTACAGAAAGCATCTGAAATAGCATCAGCAATCAGTCACTCACACCGTTTCCTCCAATATCCCTCAAATTAATGTGCACATTAGAATCAGGAAGGAAGCAGGGAAGCGTGCACTTCTGACACCTGGAAATGACACGCGCTTGCAGCCTGGCAAACGAGGGATTTCTTAAAGATGCATATTTCATGTAAATGGAAAATGCATGAGGACAAGAACCTCAGTTCAAAGTTCACGACCGCAGAATGTGCCATTTAAACCCGCTTCTGGCCTGATGTATGACGTGAAGTGAAAGTGCGTACGGCACTCTCAAGAGCAGCTTGCCAAATGAGAGAATTATGAGGATAAATTCCTCAAGACTATATACAGGTTTAAGTAGTCACTGATGTAACTGAGGAAGGTCAGGGCGGGGTGACATTCCAGACGAGTGGGTGTGTGTGAGAGCTGAACCAGCTTTCTAAACTTTCACTGGGTTTGTGTGTGTGGGGATTTAAATCAGTTATTGTCGTTTTGATTGATGATCTTATTTATAGAACTTAGACAACATATTTAACTGTTATTATTTCCTCCCGTATTAAAGGTGCTGTTTTCCAATATTCTAAAGGTTTTGTGTGATTCACAATTCAACCACAGGTGAGTCTAATTATTCATTACACAGGTGTCCAGCAGACAGCTGACTATTAAAGGGTGTTAAAACCCCTTCCCATTTCATGCTGTCAGCAATGGCACCACATGGAAGAGAAATGTCACCAGACCTGAGAAAGAAAATCATTTCTTTACACCAGAAAGGTGAAGAAGATCAGCAAAGCTTTACTTATGAGTCAGAATACTGTAGCAAAAGTGGTACAAAAATTTTTAAAAGATGGAACTGCAACCATCTCACAGAGACGTCCAGGTCGTCCACGGAAGTTAACACCTCGACAGGAGCATCTTCTGATGAGAAGGGTTGAAGAAAACCGGCATGCAAGTTCACTGCAGTTATCTAAAGAAGTAGAAAGCCAAACAATACGGCATACACTGCAGAGGAATGACATGCATGGGTGCTGTCCATGAAAGAAGCCTCTCCTAAAGCCCAGCACGAAAAAAGCCCGCCTAGAGTTTGCCAAAGATGAAGACTACTGGGACTGATGAGACCAAGATAAATGTTTTTGGAACTGATGGCTTCAAAACTGTATGGCGTCACAAAGGTAAGGAATCCAAATAAAAATGCATGGTGCCTACAGTGAAACATGGTGGTGTCAGTGTCCTTATGTGGGGCTGCATGAGTGCTGCTGGTGTCTGGAGCTGCATCTCATTGATGGCATCATGAATTCACAGATGTACTGCTCTATACTGAAAGAGAAGATGCTACCATCACTCCATGCCCTTGGTCGTCGTGCACTTTTCCAACATGACAATGATCCTAAACGCACGTCTAAGGCCACTGTTGGATTTCTGAAGAAGAACAGGGTGAAAGTGATTCAGTGGCTCCTGATCTGAACCCAATCGAACACCTGTGGAGAATTCTGAAGAGATGAGTTGAGCTTCACTCTCCATCCAGCATCCAGTCTCTAAAAGAGCTCATTCTTGAAGAATGGAAAAAGACAGATGTTGCAAAATGTCGCCAACTTGTTCATTCCATGCCTAGAAGACTTGGTGCTGTCATTAAAAATCATGGAGGCCATACAAAGCACTAGATGATATAATTTTTGTTGTGGGGTGTAATCATTTTTGCATCACCCTAATTTGAGTAAAACTGAAAAAATGCACATCTAAGTTATATTATTAACCTTACTTTCATGTTATAAGTTAAACGGATGTTATATTAAACTTAGTCTTGTCAACATTTTGGAAATTGTTTTTGTGTTCATTGAGAGATTGTTTAAAATGTTACTTTTCAAAGTGGGTGTACTCATTTATGCTGAGCACTGTACATTCATACTAATATACAGTCAAACCAAAATGTATTCAGATACCTTGAACATTTCATTCATTAATACAGTTTATTCACTATAGTTAAAAAAAAATGGTAATAAAATATGACAAGATCTCAGAGTTAAACTGTGTCAGAAAAAAAAAAAAAATCTTAATTATGTCAGATAACACAAGCAAAACATGGTCAGGTCAAAGTGTCTGAATAATTTTTGGGTCCAATTTTTATAAATTTTACTGGTAGTCCACTGTATGAAGAATTTTTGGGTATAATATGTCACAGTTTACTTTATTTTGCTATCCTGAGCACCCACTATTAAAAATACATCAAAAATATCAAAAAAGTCTGAATAATTTTTCGTTTGATATTTTATATATATATATATATATATATATATATATATATATATATATATATATATATATATATATATATATATATATATATATATATATAATATATATATATAAAATTTATTTCAGTTCATGTTTATTTTATTTCAAGTAATGATTTTATTATTATTATTATTGATTTTACTTTTAATTTTAGTTAACAAAAATAACCCTAGGAGCATGGAAAAGATTTCATACTGTCTCTCCATCCAGCATCCAGTCTCTAAAAGAGCTCATTCTTGAAGAATGGAAAAAGACAGATGTTGCAAAATGTCGCCAACTTGTTCATTCCATGCCTAGAAGACTTGGTGCTGTCATTAAAAATCATGGAGGCCATACAAAGCACTAGATGATATAATTTTTGTTGTGGGGTGTAATCATTTTTGCATCACCCTAATTTGAGTAAAACTGAAAAAATGCATATCTAAATTATATTATTAACCTTACTTTCATGTTATAAGTTAAACGGATGTTATATTAAACTTAGTCTTGTCAACATTTTGGAAATTGTTTTTGTGTTCATTGAGAGATTGTTTAAAATGTTACTTTTCAAAGTGGGTGTACTCATTTATGCTGAGCACTGTACATTCATACTAATATACAGTCAAACCAAAATGTATTCAGATACCTTGAACATTTCATTCATTAATACAGTTTATTCACTATAGTTAAAAAAAAATGGTAATAAAATATGACAAGATCTCAGAGTTAAACTGTGTCAGAAAAAAAAAAAATCTTAATTATGTCAGATAACACAAGCAAAACATGGTCAGGTCAAAGTGTCTGAATAATTTTTGGGTCCAATTTTTATAAATTTTACTGGTAGTCCACTGTATGAAGAATTTTTGGGTATAATATGTCACAGTTTACTTTATTTTGCTATCCTGAGCACCCACTATTAAAAATACATCAAAAATATCAAAAAAGTCTGAATAATTTTTCGTTTGATATTTTATATATATATATATATATATATATATATATATATATATATATATATATATATAATATATATATATATATATATAAAATTTATTTCAGTTCATGTTTATTTTATTTCAAGTAATGATTTTATTATTATTATTATTGATTTTACTTTTAATTTTAGTTAACAAAAATAACCCTAGGAGCATGGAAAAGATTTCATACTGTCTCAAATGTAACAATAATAATAAAAAAGTTTAAAAATAAAAAAAATTCTAATCACTATTGTACATCCGTATCCTTTTTTTTTTTTTTTTTTTTTTTTTTTTTAAAGAATAAAAAATACCATATTAAATACATTTTGTATTCAGCAAGGGCACATTAAAGACATGTATGTAAAAAAATCAATTTCAAGTAAATTATGTTCGTTTAAATGTTCTATTCATCAAGGAATAATGAAATAAATTGAAAATCAATAATAATCAGGAAAAAACACCAAATCAGCATATTAGAATGATTTCTGAAAGATCATGTGACACTGAAGACTGGAGTAATGATGCTGAAAATCCAGTTTCAGTCATCACAGGAATACATTACATTTTAAAAAAATATTACAATAGAAAACAATTAATTTAAATTATAATAATATTTCACAATATTACCATTTCACTGTATTTTTCATAAAATAAATGCAGTATGCTGAGCATAAGAGACTTCATAAAGCCAAACTTTTGAAAGATATATATGTACACACCGCATAAATCTAGAATGAAATGATTTTAAATGCAACTAGAAAACATTTCTGAAAACTCAAATCATCATAGTCTACTTTACTAATCATCTCTTTCTACAGCACACTAAAGCGAGAAGCTATGAACTCAATGAACTCAAGTGCTTCTGAACCATCTTTATCAAGCAAATTGGCCACAAAAAATCATTTGGCTTCTAAATGTTTCAGATTAGGAGCCATTTTACAACAGCTTTGCGTGTGGGTAATCCAATCAGATATTATAAAAGTAATTTTGTGCGTCCCGTGCACTACATCGCACTGCAGTAATTGAGCGGCTCCAGTCGCAGAGAGGTCTCAGAGAGAGAGAGACATCATTTAAAGGGAGACAGAATGAGATGAGCTACTGTCAGACTCCTCAGAGCGTGGCCAACATTGTCATCTCTCCCAACCTATCCTCATGTGCGCTGATGTGCATCTCGGAATGACAAGATCTTCCTGTCTTCCTGTCTTTCCCTCCCTCTGGAGTCAGTCAGTATCCGGGAGGCATCAGTCTTGGATCACTACGCTCAATCAAAACCTGGTCAAGGAAGAGCTGCATAATGTGACAGAGGCAATGTCTCTTTGATGCCGTCTCGTCAGCCTAGTGCCAAGAGAGCCGCTCTAAATGGATGATTGGGAGGGAAAAAAGAGCAAAGACAGGTAGACTGTCGGCTATATTAAATATAAT